>NC_049198.1:30398791-30491291 GCF_009769625.2 Cygnus olor
AATTCATTGCTAGTTAAGCCCTAACATGGGCATAAGCTTATTTCTTATTCAGATGTCTGAGCTGCAGCAGAGAAGCAGCACTGAGATAGCACAGATTTATACTGCAAAACTTGAAATATCTTTCTGCATGAAGTAATAAAAGACACTCTCCATATTCTATTCTAATGGCCAATAAAGCATAAGACCATGTAGAAAAGTAAGGGTGGCAGAAACACGGAACACATTAGGAAATTATATTTACATTACAGTCAGTTACTACAGCAACATTTTACTTTATAATACGAACTTTTCTTATAGACCAAAGTGTGTCAAAAATCTTCCAATGAGGGAATAGGTTGTCAAATATCACTCCAAACTATGAAAAATATTTCTGTTACCTCTACCATCTCCAGGTTTAATAAATTTAGAACTAGAATTTGGCTGTAAATTGCTAACATAGCCTAGAAAGTACAAATCCATAGCTGGTGCGTTAGCAATTAAAGCAACCTTTAAGTTGTTTTAATTTGTGCTCTTTGGCAAAAGTACTTATAGGACTCGATGCTGAATTGACATATCTGATTTCCTCACAAAGAGTTGTCATGGTGGCCTACTTGAGCCTGTAGCTATGGTTGAACATCATAATCCTCCTCCAACATTTTTTTCTTTTTCTATCTTTTTTTTTTTTCCTGCTTTTTTTTGGATGCACAAGGGAATGGCATTCATCACAAGGCCTGGCCATCTACTGATTGGCATAAACAGAACTCAACTCCTTCCGTGTTCACTGGCAGCAGCAACATCTGAGTAAGAGGATTTTCATGCAAGGATAAACATATTTCACAATGGATGGTGTGATCACTCTGCTGGATTCCATCTAGTTATTGAAAATGGTTTCCAACAGATATTTGGCTGACAATTAAAATAGTGATTTTGACCACTGAAGCCCAGAAGAAATGGTTATGTTTCAACAGCAACAGATTTATTTGAGAAATTTCTAAAGAACAGAGGTTAATAGGTACTCAGGTACTCAGGCTGTCATCTTTTCCATTTAAAGAGAAAGTGATGGTAGGGTCAGGGGCCCTTGAGGTGGTACTTTGGAACTGCCTAATATACTTGCCTTCTTGCCATGCCTTTGTCTGGCAAGAGTACCTACGGATATACAGCTTCTTTCAAGTTTTTTTTTTTTTTTTTTTTTTTTTGTGGCTCTGCAATTAACTGAGGTAAGGTAGCTTTCAAAAATATGAGTTTTCCCCTTAATTTCCTAGTGTTTTCTCGTTATCAGAAATTGAGAATGTTATTCATAGTGCTATAAAAGTCTTTAAACAATACTACTATGTAAACATCTCTCTCAAAACCACATGACAGTGAGTATATCCCTTGTATATTGGATATTGTCATTTTTGGCTTCATAAACTGTGAAGGAAAAGAGAATCCGGAAGAAGGAAGCAGTAAAACCGTGTTGGACTTTGGATTTCAAAGTGCACTCTACATGACTGATTTGGACACTTATGGGTATAGTTAGTACATAAATCAAAACATTCAAACAAGACCTATATGCTAGGTATTACAATTTACCAGTCGTGTTATGTCATGAACTACCAAAAAGATGCAGATGTGCAAACTTTCAGACTATGTAGGGCTTCATTCCTGCATGGATATCAGTGTTTGGTAACTATTCACCCCAGCCAGATCAGACATGTTCAACAAATTATCCTACAGTAGCCTTCATAGGTAGTATGATGTCATATTTGTTCTTTTCATTCTTCAATTAAGAAATAGTTTCCAAGATCATTGCCAAAACTGTCAAAGGTTGGACTGAAAAATCTTAAACATTTTCTTTTTCCTTAGCAAAATATGAGGCTGCTCAGATGAGGTAAAATACACTACCAAATTTCTTAGCCTGGGTTTTTATTTATTTATTTTTTTAACTTCACACCTTGAATTTAAGACAGCTTTTCTGGGGATTTTCCATTAATATTCAGTACTAAACTGTGCTGAAATATATGCTGTGTTTTCTGATTGGTGTTCACAGTTTAAGCAGTTGTTTAGCACAGTCTTTTTTCTTAAGAAAAGTCTTTTTTTTTTTTTTTCTTAAGAAAAATACTTATGCATGATAGACTTCAATTGTACTTTGTTTTCCTTTTCTGTGTGTTAGAACTAGGGTCACCTTAATTGACACGCTATCTCATTCTGCATCATATTTTCAGATACTGTTGAATGCCTTTATCTCAGTTAAGATACTACAGCTATCCTAAGAAGTCACTTGACAAAAACAGAACCATATCTTACTACCTTCCATAGCATCATTTTTCCTTCAGCTGTTACGCCTCTTGCTGGCAGCAACTTGTAAGAAGTAGATGAGGTAATAAGAAACAGGAAAGCAATGTCACTTTTCACAGTATCACAGAATCACAGAATCATCTAGGTTGAAAGAGACCTCCAAGATCACCTAGTCCAACCTCTGACCTAACACTAACAAGTCCTCCACTAAACCATATCACTAAGCTCTACATCTAAACACCTTTTAAAGACCTCCAGGGATGGTGATTCTACCACTTCCCTGAGCAGCCCATTCCAATGCCTAACAATCCTTTCAGTAAAGAAGTTCTTCCTAATATCCAACCTAAACCTCCCCTGGCACAACTTTAGCCCATTCCCCCTCATCCTATCACCGGGCATGTGGGAGAATAGACCAATCCCCACCTTGCTACAGCTTCCTTGAAGGTACCTATAGAGTGCGATAAGGTTGCCCCTGAGCCTCCTCTTCTCCAGGCTGAAAAATCCCAGCTCCCTCAGCCGCTCCTCATAAGACTTGTTCTCCCCTCACCAGCTTTTTTGCTCTTCTCTGGACTCACTCGAGCACCTCAATGTCCTTCTTGTAGCAAGGGGCCCAAAACTGAACACAGTACTCGAGGTGCAGCCTCACCAGAGCTGAGTACAGGGGAACAATCACTTCCCTAGTCCTGCTGGCTACCCTGTTTCTTATACAAGCCAGGATGCTGTTGGCCTTCTTGGCCACCTGAGCACACTGCTGCCTCATATTCAGCCGATTATCAAACAATACTCCCAGGTCCTTCTCTGCCGAGCAGCTTTCCAGCCACTCATCTCCCAGCCTGTAGTGCTACTTGGGGTTGTTGTGCCCCAGGTGCAGGACCCTGCACTTGGCCTTGTTGAACTTCATACAGTTGGCCTCAGCCCATCGCTCCAGCCTATCCAGATCCTCCCGCAGAGCCTTCCTACCCTCGAGCAGATTGACATATGCATCTAACTTGGTGTCATCTGCAAACTTACAGAGGGTGCACTTGATTCCCTCATCCAGATCATCGATAAAGGTATTAAAGAGAACTGGCCCTAGTACTGAGCCCTGGGGGATGCCACTAGTGACCGGCCTCCAACTGCATTTGACTCCATTCACCACAACTCTTTGGGCCTGGCTACCCAGCCAGTTTTTAACCCAGTGAAGCATATGCCAGTCCAAGCCAAGAGCAGCCAGTTTCTTGAGGAGAATGGTGTGGGAAATGGTGTCAAAAGCCTTACTGAAATCAAGGTAGACAACATCCACAGCCTTTCCCTCAACCACTAAGAGTGTCACTTTGTTATAGAGGGAGATCAGGTTCATCAAGCAGGACCTGTCTTTCATAAACCCATGCTGATGGGGCTGATAACCTGATTGCCCTGCAAGTGCCGCATGATGACACTCAAGATAATCTGCTCCATGAGCTTCCCTGGCACTGAAGTCAAAAGTAGATCCCTAGGAAAACAGATTTTACTCCCACGTTTTGATAATTCATCTAAAAGTAGATGGATGAAAATACATTTGTGTTAATTAAATACTATGTTCAGTATATTTCACTCTTTAAAATATTGTCATTGTAATTTCATATGAGGCCATTTGTTTTCCTCCCTTCTCAGCTTTAACTAGTCAAGGCTTTCACTTGGAGAGAGATTGGTTAAATAGCCTTTGCTGCATCCCCTAAGAGAGTTTGTTCAGGGTTAATTAAATAATCTAACAAAACAATTAGTGCCTGTTTCAGCAGTGTGCTAAGCCAGTCTCTTGAGAATAAAGGACATTGAGCAGCTTTCGAGGTTAGGTCTTTTGAACAAAAAGCAAACTAACTTTTCAATTTCTTCTCTTCAATTGTAAAGATAGACATCTTTCTCTGGTTGTATTTAAATACTGTGGCTATACAAAGCATATCTTAATCCATCATTCAAACAGAATATCCTACCATAGTGTTGAAAATGAAGAGTAACCATCCAGCTTGTATAAATACTTTCCATTTTCCCACCCTGTATAAAAATATTTAGATCCTCATCACCTCCCATACCATACTCCCAGTTTCAGTAACCTTTACAAGGAAAGATTTGTTAACATACTGAAACTCTTTTTTTTTTTTTTTTTTTTTTTTTTTTTTAACAGTTCAGAACTTGGTATTCTCAGCTCTAACAGTTCCAAAAAAAGAATGATTTGGACTTCCAAATGACAGGACTATATTGTTTTCTTCACTGTATTTTATTCACAGAAAACTGTGTAAAACCTCCTAAAGTAAGGATTGATAAATGGCTGAAAACCCAGAGGTCATTTGAGCAGAGAGCTGCCACTGACTTCTTACTTCCAACTCCCTTGTTCCTGTTTTCATTGACTTGCTTCCACACCAGCTCTAGAGAATGAACAACACAGTTTTAGGTGGACAGTTGGGTTGACAAATACCATCCCTTTACATGGCACACAGTATGTTCGGAATAAAACTATTAGCTTTAGAACTTTAGACAATCTCCTTTTGGATTCCTTGCTAATAGGAATAATATATGGCATAAATATGACCAAACATTTTACACCAGAAAGAATACTAAACTTATGTTCTCCCAAGCCTGGAAAAAACTTAAATCACCTTATGATAGCAAAACTAAATATCTTCTTGTCCTTCAGGAACCCTTTTTATAATTATTATTATTTTTTATTTTATAAAGACATTCCTGTGGTCCTGTGGTGATGAGAAGTACAGCTATAGTCACTTAGCACAAAACACAACAGCTGACTTTTCCTGTAAGGTAATGATTCCTGTGAGTGAGCTGAAATAGTGGGTGTCTTACTGACCTCATCGGACCTCCAGAATGAGCCTGAGTGTTCTCAGTTATGAGCTTCCTTTTAAGAACACAAACCAAACATTATTTTTGATTCTTTTTCCAGTGTATAAGACCATACAAATGAAGAATTCCATAGGTCCAACTTGAATATTTTATTTTCAGTAGGCTGGCTGTATTCTGGCCTTTCCAGAGATTTTAATACTGTCAAGATCAAAACAAATCCTTATGATATTTTCCCTTGTTTCATCCTCTATTTTACAATGATATTTGTTTGTTTGTTTGTTTGTTTGTTTGTTTATTTATTTATTTATTTATTTATTATCTTTATTTGGCACCTGTCCTTTTCAGTTCTGAAGGAGTGACCACTGGGATTCACCAGAGGTTTTGTTTCTTTCTGTGTTTTCTCTAACTGAGAAAATATTTCTCTTTCTGTTGGCATAGCTGTAAAAAACTGGACACTGACTGCAAAACTGACATGAACCTGCAGAAACTAAGGTTTTCTTCAACCATTTCAAAATTGTGTATATTTTCATAAAAGCATTGCTTTATTGGTCATATAATTTGCTCTACTTTCAGAAGAGTCAAATTGACCTGTCATTATATTTTTTGAAAGATGTTTAAAAAAAGGTGGTTTGAAAAATCAAAATCTCCTATGCTGGAAAAGTAATTAAGAGAAAGTAACTGCATTAACAAAACTAATTCAGGTTATCTTACTTTTGGGGCCCTTAGCCATCAAACATATCACATGATGGTCTTAGTAAAGCAGTAGAAATAAAGGAGAATTTTCCCAAACCCTTCCAATTGCCTGCTGAACTAGAAATTTTTTGTTTTCTTTGAATACTAATTTTATTTTATTTTTGATTGCCCAATAAATCAAAAATATTTTTCTACTTTTTTTATTTTTAATTAAATAAAAGGTATAGCTGAGCAAATAAGTTGCCTTGAAGCTGAGGCATTTCTAAACTCTTTGGAACCTATGCAACATGCAGACACAAAACCAAAAGATAATTCTATTTCACATGAAATATTTTATCAAAAACTACCATGTATCTTGTCTACCTGTATAGAGAATATTTTTTAAAAAAAATCTATGCTCCCTGTCAGTAAAGAGTACATTATAGCATGAATATTACTTATGATGTGCTTGTCATTTAATATTGCCTTTCTGTTTTTGAGTTTTAAGTCTTAGGCAAAGGAAAAATGAAAAGTCTAAGAAAGAGGGAGTTCCTAAATAGTGAAAGGGTGTTTAGAAGAATAAGAATATGTATCCCCCCTGGAGCTGTCATTCTTTTCTTTCACAGCTAATTTGGAACCAGATGATCCACAAATGGGTCAATGTCAATATTTAAGACTGCTTTCTTCTAATTGAGCTCAAGCATATCATATGAGTCTGTTTCATAATTTTTGAATTAACTTTAAACCATAAAAACACTCTGAATTTTAGAATGACCTTTGCAGCCTTTTCTTAAAGTGGTGAGATTTCTTTGAATTACTTGCTACCATGTAAGTCTGTTAAAGCATTCTTGGGGACATAAGGAAACTCAAATAATAAACAAACAAACAAACAAAACCAATATAGTCTGTTTCTATTTATGTATTTATTTTAATATTTATTTATCTATGTATTCCATGTAGAAGTGTTACATGCTTTCATTGCTTTCATGCATGTCTTACTACAAAGGAGAAGAAATAAATCTAGTGCTTTCCTCCAGCTATCTGATCTGATGATGACACAAATTAGTAAAACTTAATTCTATAGTTTATGTTTGGTTATATGTTTGGAGACACTAGCTATCACAACTCCTTGCAGAATAAAGCTGAGGAAAAACTAATGAAAAGGGGTATCTGGTACACTCTATATTTTCTTCTGATTCCTGGGACGTACCTTTTATTTACTTGGATTTCAGATCTACTGGGTAGTTCTGTTGAACTGTTTTTTTTTTTTTTTTTTTTTTTCCTTTGGTGGCATGCCTACAGCAAAGTGGTTAGTTTAAAATCCAATTATCCAGTTTTGATCTGTTTTGTGAGATTTGAGTTTTATTGCAGAATGAAACCATCAAACTGGAAGCTTTAGAACTGAAGTAAAAGGAAATATGAAAGCCCTCTATTAAAATGACTAATATTCCAGATGAAGCTAATTAGTATGATAACCTAGGCACATAACAGAACTGCAAAATCAGTGAGATCAGCCCTGCAATACCATTAACTACATTACAACTCTTCATATGATTTTTCCCCCACTAACGAAAGGTCTTAGAAATGTGAGATTTCAATTTATTTTATCATCTATTGTAGCTCATCAGCACCACATGCTACAGTGAATATTATGGTTTTCACAGCAGGGCCTTTTTTATCTCTGTAAATTTGTAAATTAAAATGATTTTACCTGGAGAAATCCTGCATCAGAAAAATAATGGTAAACTTGCCAACACTTTTCCAATTCTTTTTATTATTATTATTATTTTCTGTAACAAAATACAATGACAAATGATAGAAGACTGCCTTGTGTTATGCATCACTTCACATTCATTTCTATGTTGTGTTGTTTTAATGTTATATAGTCAGATTTTATTAAGAGAAAGAGAAAGGGAAAGGGAAAGGGAAAGGGAAAGGGAAAGGGAAAGGGAAAGGGAAAGGGAAAGGGAAAGGGAAAGGGAAAGGGAAAGGGAAAGGGAAAGGGAAAGGGAAAGGGAAAGGGAAGGGGAACGGGAAGGAGAAGGGTACGGGTAAGGGTAAGGGTAAGGGTAAGGGTACGGGAACAGGGACAGGGGAAGGGGAAAGGGAAGGGAAGGGAAGGGAAGGGAAGGGAAGGGAAGGGAAGGGAAGGGAAGGGAAGGGAAGGGAAGGGAAGGGAAGGGAAGGGAAGGGAAGGGAAGGGAAGGGAAGGGAAGGGAAGGGAAGGGAAGGGAAGGGAAGGGAAGGGAAGGGGAGGGGAGGGGAGGGGAGGGGAGGGAAGGGAAGGGAAGGGAAGGGAAGGGAAGGGAAGGGAAGGGAAGGGAAGGGAAGGGAAGGGAAGGGAAGGGAAGGGAAGGGAAGGGAAAAATGCATGTTTTCAACTGAGGCATAGATAAGCCTAAATAGTGTACAACAGACAGAAGAATTCTCTAACAAAAGAATGGGGGATCAAAGCCTACCCAGCTACAATAATACAAAGACTTTTTGGTGTCTATTAATGTGATGTAAATAACATACGACATTAAGTGCAAATAATTTACACAAATGTAGCTATTTATTATTACAATCTCTTAACTTTCTTAAAGTCCTTACCCCTAAAACGCACAAGTCCACAATAAAAACTGTTGTCACAATATCTCATACCAGTCTCAAAGTGAAGGTTGTTAACTTTAAGGAATAACGCCTCTGACCCTTTCTAAATTGTTAGTGCTTACTTCCTGGATTATCAGCATGAGTTTGGCAATTACCACTGTGCTTGCTCTGAGGGCTTGAATCTATGCATTAACTCTCTCCTTTTTTCTTGCTATCAGAAAATGGCAGAACTGTGAAAGACTGGAGTATGATTCGAATTACTGAGGACAATAAATTGAAATAATACCTCTACTGAACAAAAATGTAATTGGGAAAAAAATTGGCCCCAATGTAGTTCTCTATGGAAGAAAGTCAGAACTTTAAGAAATATGATCATAAATTGTTTATCTCAGACAGACAAATTAGTGTTTTATCAGGATCTTTACCATGTTTAATACTCTGAAAATGATCAGCAAAATGATTATATTCACAGAGTCTAAGGTAAATTTAATTAAATTCAATGAAACACCCAGTATATAACCTGGGGACACTTGGAGGGGAATTTCAGTGTTTTCTGATGGGAAGAAAATATTCCTTTGATGGCAGAAGAAGCTGACACAGCAGTGAAAAGCATCTGTGCATGTGGTCAGAGGCCAGGAGCCCACAGTGCTCCTCACCCACACAGCTCTGTGCAAGAGGCTGGCTGCAGCCAGCATGGGTGGAGCATCCTCCAAAACCTCATGCTTGAGTGGCACCTGGCCCAATACTCGTTGAGAGGAACCAAAGCACAGGAGCTGCGGAGGTGAGGCTGAGGGATGCTTTGTCCTTAATTCCACACCTTTGTGATTTTTCTTTGTTTTCTCACCACTACAAGAGTTCAAGGTAAAATCTCAGCCTCAGCTTTAGACTACAACCTGAAAATTGAAAATAAGAAGCATTGTGATGTTTTAGCTCTGAGACCTTTATTTTCTGGCTAGGGAGAAATAGATCTGGCTGCACGTAAGCTCACCATCCAGAAGCCAGAGGGAAGTCACATGGCCAAAATACCATCCGAGAACTTTTTTTTTTTTTTTTTTTTTGGGCATATTTTATTTCAAGGGCTTATTCTATTGTTCTTTGACTCTGAAAGGGGAGAGGCCAGGGTTACCCTTGATCAGTCTTTCTCCTCACGAAAATGCTGTACTTGTTCTTCCCAGTTCATGGAAATCCTACAGGTCACTATTTTGAATGACTCTGAGTTTGGTCCAGAAACAGCTACAGATTAATGCAGAGATGGTTAATAACCAGTGCAACCATACCAGTTCCTCATTACACTCCTTTAGCACTTCTGTGTCTGCTCCAGTGGTTCTTGCCATGCCGGCCCTAGGATAGACTGGCCAATGACATGTTTTCACTATGAAGCTTTGCCAGTGTTTACACTGGTAGGCCCAAGTAGTACCAAAACCTCACTTTTACTTGTGATCAAACTGCATAAGAGCACTGACTTTTCACTGAAGACTGACTGACTTCCTTCCTTCCTTCCTTCCTTCCTTCCTTCCTTCCTTCCTTCCTTCCTTCCTTACTCCCTCCCTCCCTTCCTCCCTCTCTCCCTCCCTCCCTCCCTTCCTCCCTCTCTTCCTCCCTCCCTCCCTTCCTCCCTCTCTTCCTCTCTTCCTCCCTTCCTCCCTTCCTCCCTCCCTTCTTAAGGATTGCTCAGTACTGCTAAGACTGACCAAAGATTTAAATCAGGAAGGATATTTTGAATCAGAAAATGAAAGCACTGGCAAAGTTCCATGCAACTTATGTTAGGTTTTGCTCATGGTTTCTCAGTTTTTTGAATACAGCAAGGTAAAAAAAATCTAGTAGGGGAGGGAAGATTGTTAAGACAGTCCACACTTAGGAAAGTAGAGTAGGTCCAGATTCTAGGGGTTCACTCTGTTTCTGTACAGAAATTATATGAAACCGGATTTAACCAATAGCCTTAGAAAATCTTCTGCTTATATGAATTCCTAATTGAACCACTCTTCCTTTGTATATATTGTAATTCAAAAGTATTTGATGAAGCTTTCTGGCAAATTTTAAAAGCAGCAGATGCACTATGAAGAGCTCTCTGTGAAAGTGATCATTCAAAATACAAAGAAATTGAACACATAAGTCACAAGATACTGATTTTGTCCTTTGAAACAGGGTAATAGCATTTCTAATGTGATGGCAGTTTAATTCTCTAAATGCATGTGCTTATAACTATACAACTCACTTCCTGTGAACAGTGGTAATAAATGAGTATTTGAATAGCTGAAGTAAATGAGGACAGACTGTGATACATTCAACAACAACATCAAAAAACCTAAAAAATTTCAGACAATTATTTTTAGATTATAATTGTACTATTCATGCAAATGCATTTTACATAAATGTTATTTGTTAATAAAATTGACCTGTCAAAATAAATAGCCATCTTTTCAGTTATTTGTATCTAGAGCCCTTAGGTTTTCGAACATGTTGGTAGGTATTTTCCCTGGATATACAGCAATATTGTTTACAATGTTATTTTCTGGAAAGGCTTGGTCATACCTACAGGGAAAACAGACCGGCACCTGGCAGGCAGACTTAGAGAATATTTTGCAGCAGCTGGATGGGGTGATTGTTCTAAACTCATTATTAATTTTGAATAATTGTTGACCTTTCTACCAGTATTCTCTGGTGAGGAATCCAGATCATTTACAGTACTGAAGAAGAATAGGAAACTCTCAGTCTAATAGAGATCAGTTTTTTAAATAGTTTTCTAACTGTATTCAAAAGTTTGAATACCCTTTATTATTATTTTTTGAGCTTCAATTTAACAATTAAAATATGAGATATTTTAAAGATCAGATAGCCAAATGAATGTTTACACAGCTGGATGTTGCTGCATTTTTTTATTAAGCAGATTGGGATATGCATCTAAAAATTTAATTTAGGAATACAATTGCAATTTGTTAAGATCTGTCAAATCATGCTGCTTTGTCTTGGTGAAAGGGTGGTGGCTTATTTTTACAAAACTCCTTTTAACACCATTGTTAATTGTTCAGTTAGTTGAATGATTAAGAAAATTATTTGTGTACAATTTTGTACTGACTGATGGTAAGTGATAACCATATCATTTACTGAAATTTGTTCTCTTATCAGTGCAGTTAGGAATAGTTTGAGGGAAAATGCTCAAATTCGTCAGGAAAACTGTATCAGAAAAATAAATTTCAGTTGCTATCTCAGTTGACTATAGGAAGGTGTTTTCTGGTTAAAGATTTTGCCGAGTATCAAAATGTTGCAATACAAATAGTAATCATTGGGAATAACGAAGAAAATAACACTACATCCTTTGGTCTATTTTGAGTGAAAAATAACTTTAATCTCTTTCTCTGTTATGGTCAGGGAATTCCTATGTAGGCTAACATTTTTATTTATAGGAAAGTCATGGTGATCTTGGACTCTTATTTAATTTGTTTATATCTCTTTCTGTCTCTAAAACATTTTTACTTCAAGCAATTTCAGAGGCAGCTATTGGCTTTAAGATAAGAAATGATAAGAAGGTCTCCAGTTAGTGAATGCAGCCTGTCTTAGCTTCTGACACTGGAGACCTAGGTGTAAATCTTCTCAGAGGCGAACTGAAATCATTTCCCCAGAACAGTGCTCCAGAGGCAGGCTCATTCAGATTCCCTCGAAAGAGATTTCATTTCATTAAACTCTAGACTTGACTCTCTTGCAAAGAGGTCAGGAAAAATGCTACATGTGGCTCTCTCTCCATTCAGCAATGTCACTATTTCTTTGATTTATAGCAGCTGATTTTTACGAACCACAGAAGGGCCATACAGATAGAGTCCTGTTTCCTGTAAAATTAAAGCAATCTAATGAGGAGATAATATGTATTTCTGAGTAAAATACCAGAAAGACTCACTCCATTGCAATGTCATCACAATAAGATATCTTTGGACAATAAATATTTCAATTAAAATAAATAAATAAACAAATGTCAGGCTTTTATTTTTTTTTATTTTATTTTTTTTATTTTATTATTTTATTTTATTTTATTTTATTTTATTTTATTTTATTTTATTTTAAAATTAACTTTAAACCCAGGAACAAGGTTTATTTATTTATTTATTTATTTATTTATTTATTTATTTATTTTGTTATGATGTTAGCCACAACTCACTGTAAGAACATCAGACCACTTCAGACTTGTCACTATGATGTCCCATGTAGTAAATGGGCTACGTAAAGAACTAGGTTAAATGTTAAAGTAATCGTTAAAATGCTCAATGTTAGCCTTGAAGATGCTTTCTTAAGTGTTTAAATGTTGATTAATTGTGTTGAGCAAACTATCTCTTAGTCACAACCATATTATCATTATGTTTTGATCTCACATTCATTGTCCGCTGCACCTTCAGGCAGCTTGTTCTTTGGTGCTCCTAAATGTGAAAGATATATTTCCTATGGATCTTTTAGAGTCACACTCTAGTATTCATAATAATGGACAATTTTCGTACAAAGTTATTTTTGCTGAGTCAAAGAATATTTATTTATCTTGTTTCCAATAAAAGAATCAGCTGGTCAGACTCCCTGGCTAAAAACTAGATTATGTTTAGACTTCAATCAAACTTAAATACTGAGAGGGAATGGCAATAGTTTTGATAAAAAGATGTTTCTGGTAATAGTTGCATTTACATCCATTTTCTTCAGTCCAGCCTATTGAACATGCTCAGGATACAAGCAACTGAAGGAATCAAGGAGCAGGTTGGTATCCCACCATTGTGGCTACATCTTTCATCTGTGGCATCTACATGTGTGGCAGAGACGTATTATATCTATTACATGTACTTTTGCTCTTTTTTGCCTTGTCACTTATGGGATCTGCAAAGGTGTGGCTCTGTGTGCCCAGGAAGGAAGCACATCAGCTAAGGTGATAGCAGTCCCTGGGTGAGAACAGGTTCTCAAAAAGAAGGCACCAAACATCTTTTTTAGAAAATGAAGAACTCCAAGGATAAATAAATAAAACTCACAGATGGTGTAATCTGTGCTGAAAATATCAACAAGTCAGTTAAACACACATTTTATTGTGAACATTACTAGAATATGTTCAATAGAGAGTTAAGAATGTAACAGCTTACTATAGCTGCATACGAAATGTTTTTTTTTTTCCGTCTTACAGGTAGTTTGAGATTGGAAATAATTATTTCAATTTCTATTCCTACTTCATATCCTTTCTGTCTTCCATGTGCTTGCCTGGAAACATACATTGGTAGTGCTTTGAGATGTGTATCTCCTTTTCCCTGACCCTTAGTGACCCAGAGATGATGCCAGCTGCAGTGTAAAATACTAGAAACTCTCATGTGAATAACAAAACCTAATCACTGTTCCAAAGAATCAGGTAGTTACATTCCTGCTTTTGCCTGTGTACTGGAACATAAACTCTCAGTAAAACAAGAATTATGTATAGGAAGTACCAATATTAACGTGAATAAGTCACAAATCTTATTGAATGACCTTCTCACTTTAGTTTCAGATGATGTCTTTCTCTTCCAAATTATTATAATTAAGAGTGCATCCTTTATTTTTTTTTTTGTTTGTTAAATGGATGATGCTATTTTATAATATGGCCAAATAATGTGCCCATTACGAGTTTCATGTCTCGTGCCAACCAAATGTCTGCAGCTCTTCTTAAACATCACTTGAAACCTCAGAAGGAAGGTCATTGAGAGACAGTTTGGGAAGAAAGCCATGTGAGTTTAACCAGTAACTTGCCATGTTTGGATGTCATTGGATTTCTGTTTTAACATCTAATGTTTTCCTATGGTCTGTTAATGTAGTGGAAGTAAAATAGGGAAAGATTACTAATGGATTTGAGCAAGCCAAGCATGTTGACCCCATGTGTGGGTGGAAACATCAGATATAGTCATAACCAAATGAAGGCTGGAACCATTTAAAAGGCAGAAAGAATAAAACAGATGTGTCATCACCTGCATTTTCCAAAGCAATCTCTTCAAATAACCGAATTAAACATTGATGTTCTTAGTAAAGAAGGTGTTTCTACTTTGGACAGCCCCTTTCTTAATATTATCCTGTTGGCTGCTTACATGACAGTTGTTTATTTTCACCTACTTATAGATCTTTTAACAGAGTGATTTTTCCATCATATATTCTTAGAATCATAGAATGGCTCAGGTTGGAAGGGACCTCAAAGGTCATCCAGTTCTGGCCCCCCTGCCATAAGCAGGGACACCACCCACTAGATCAGGTTGCTCAGGGCTTCTTCCAACCTGGTTTTGAACACTTCCAGGGATGGGGCATCCACAGCTTCTCTGGGCAACCTGTTCCAGTGCCTCACCACCCTCTGAGTGAAGAATTTCCTCCTAACCTCTAATTTAAATCTTCCCTCTTTTAGTTTAAAACCATTCCCCCTTGTCCTGTCATTATCCGATTGAGCAAAGAGTTGCTCTCCATCTTTTTTATAAGTCCCCTTCTAGTACTGAACAGCTACAACGAGTTCAACCCCCGGAGCGTTCTCTTCTGTAGGCTGAACAGCCCCAGCTCTCTCAGCTTTTCTTCACAGGAGAGGTGCTCCAGCCCTCTGATCATCTTTGTGGCCCTCCTCTGGACCTGCTCTAACAGGTCCACATCCTTCTTGTGCTGGCAGCCCCAGACCTAGACTTGCTACATCTGTTTTTATTTTAACTTTTTCTTATATCCTTTTCCCCTTGTTCATATCAGAACTTAAATGAATAAATGCTTAAAAATACCTTAAATAACTAACTTAAAAAAAATAAGTAAATATGTATTTTAAATACCTTGGAAATTGAGAGATTTCTTTGTAACAAGGTTCATTTCTAAGCACTATCTCAGTATTGCAAAATAGTCTTCACACTCCAGATGTTGTCTGTTGAGGGGTAGATTAAAGTTGTATGATTCTTTATTCTGTCTTTTTTATGTTGAACCAAGGAAGTCTTCTATGGCCTGGGACAAAGCTTTCTTAAAATATCAGAGGAAAATGTTAAGATATCAATCTAATTATGAATCTAACAAACCATTCAAGCACAGCAGCAACAGGATTAGAACTGAAGCAGCAACTAGTATCAATTCTACAGGATACACAAGCAGGACAAAAGTTGAAAGAGATTGTACTTGAGATTGTACATCTGAATGAAGACAAGTGGAAGTGATTCTGTCCACTAGTAGCTAGGCATAACCTCTGAAACTATCACTCCAATTCATAGCAAGTTTTTCAGTGTTTGTAATGTGTTTTCCTCATAAAAATGGACAGATTTCTGGGTTTTCTCCTTAACTAGATGGACAAAAAATGTGTGTTATGTTTTCTTCACTAATGCCAGGAAAAGTTTAGTTTCATTCTAAAATCCCAAACCAATTTATAAAAAGTAAACATATAAGTGTACTGAAATATGTACCAAAACTGCTTATTTTTTTAAATGAATGTAAAGGAAAATGTGAGCAAGATAAACATTTCAGCAACATACTAAGATAACTTATTACTGAAGTATTGTTTGCTTTTTTTTTTTTTTTTTTTTTTTTTTTTTAATAAGAACACTTTATAGCACTTTGAAAGAGACCTCCAAGATCACCTAGTCCAACCTCTGACCTAACACTAACAAGTCCTCCATTAAACCATATCACTAAACTCTACATCTAAACGTCTTTTAAAGACCTCCAGGGATGGTGACTCGACCACTTCCCTGAGCAGCCCATTCCAATGCCTAACAATCCTTTCAGTAAAGAAGCTTTTCCTCATATCCAACCTAAACCTTCCCTGGTGCAACTTTAGCCCATTCCCCCTCGTCCTGTCACTGGGCACATGGAAGAATAGACCAATCCCCACCTTGCTACAGCTTCCTTGAAGGTACCTATAGAGTGCGATAAGGTTGCCCCTGAGCATCCTCTTCTCCAGGCTGAAGAATCCCAGCTCCCTCAGCCGCTCCTCATAAGACTTGTTCTCCAGACCCCTCACCAACTTTTTTGCCCTTCTCTGGACTCTCTCGAGCACCTCGATGCCCTTTTTGTAGTGAGGGGCCCAAAACTGAACACAATACTCAAGGTGCGCCCTCACCAGAGCCAAGTAAAGGGGGACAATCACTTCCCTAGTCCTGCTGGCCACACTTAGTTTAAAATATTACATTTGATTTATTTTATTTTATTTTATTTTATTTTATTTTATTTTATTTTATTTTATTTTATTTTATTTTATTTTATTTTATTATTTTATTTTATTTTATTTTAATTTTATTTTGATCTTCTTATAATATGGCATTTATGATTTTGAATTAACCTAGCTACACGACCTCACCATTAGTAGTGAGAATGGATCAATGTCTAAATAAATGCACAAGGAAGAGATGTTGACAAAATATCTCAGGCTCCTGTCTGAAACAGACCGAACAATTTTCAAGAGCTGAAAGCAGTCTGTGGAACTGTTTGTTCAGGAACAGAATTTTTGAGGTCCTAGACTTGAGGCTATTTGCATGATTGGTTTGGCTTGTTGCTGAGCTACAGAAATAAGAGAAATTTTGGGTATATTTATATGTTTTTGTTCTGTGGGAAGATTTCTGAAGCAAAAAGTGATGAATCATGAATTTGATGGAAGAAAAAAACCTCTGAGATATTCATACAAGTGGCCTGGGAAAGATAGTCTGAGCTTTTTAAAGATCTGATCTGAAAATCTTAGTGCCAGAATGTTCTGAGGTTCTGGCCATAGTTAGCAGTCACTTATGGGCTTTAAAGATATTTTATAAAGAGCTGACAGTAGACAGTCAGATGTATCTTATATGTACTAAATTTTAATGAATTACTGCTGAAGTACTAAAGAAAAAGAAAAAAAAAGAGTATAAAAAGAAGACTATAAAAGAAGTTTTGAGTTAGAGGAGAAAATCATTGAACGGAGTTATTGTGATAGTAATACATGATATGATAAGTATCCCCTTAAATCATATTCCTATGTAATGACAGAATTTACTTTAATCTGAAAGTCTGTATGCATCAAGATTTTATATCAGATTGCCCTCTGATAAATTTAGTTATAATAATTTGCTCCAAAAAATTAATTTGTAAGTCTTATTGTTTTTATAAAGTCATCAGATGTCAGTGGAAAATTTAAAGTTTAGTACTTTGAATCTTGCCAATCTTTATTGCATGACTGCTGAATATTTTCCAGTGGGCTTATGAAGTAATACTTCACATTTTTATAGTGTTATAATTTTCTTTGTTTCCTTCAGTTAACAGCATTTTACAGGAGCTGATGAGCAAGACTTTTTTTTTTTTTTTTTCCAGGGCTGAGGGTATATTTGAAAGAGCAATACATTCTCTAATTGCAAAAATGAGTATCTAAACCATGAAAAAAATATTTCCATATTAATTCTTCCAGAAAACAAACACATCCCAGCCCCTTCCCCCTAAATTTGCCATTTCCCTTTACCTGGGAAACTTTTCTCTCCTACTTCTGAATCAAACCCACAAAATAACCCCAGATGATCTGTAAAGAAGTATTTTCATAAAAGATTTGCTGAAGTAAATGTGGCATAAATATGCACATGCTTTCAATTTCTTGAGCAACACTGATATTTTTACTCAATTTCCTCTTAATCCTACATCACTCGCAACTCTCTTGCTTCTGGATTCCTTTCTCAGCAGCCAGGGGTGGGATTAAAATAACATTGAAATGGAAGAGAGCTCAACCAGCTCATTCTGTGTAATAAAATCCATTCCACTGTGGTCCTAATTTCATCAGCTAATACAAGTCAACATCGAAAGTTAATGAGGAAAGGTTTCCAATTAGATACAGTCTGACACTGACCCAGCTTTTCAGTCACCTTCAATTGTCAGCGATAAAAAGGACAGTTCAATATGATATGGATCATTCACTCCAAATCTCCACAACTCAATTATGACAAACACAACTAACAGAGCATAGGGAACTGCTGAATTGTTTTTCATTATGCTGGCACATTGGCTTTAGACTACAGTGGTAATGATCTTTAGAGATTTTCCATACAGACTGCCACTAATGAGCAAACCAGGATGGGGTGATGAGGTGATGGTGACCCATATTTTGAAGTGACAACACCAGCAACATGATGATGCTTAAAATTCCCTATTATTTCTGGAAAGTAATTCACTACGAGAGTGAAGACAGTTAGGAGGCTAAACTATTAAATAAAATGAACACAGAAAGTGAACAGCTCACTAAGAATGAAAAGCTTTTGTAAAATACACCAGCCGTGCCTTTACCACTCACTGTAAAATGTACTTCTGTCCATTTTTCCATGGGCAGTTACTTACACTGGTATTGTCATATGATAGGAGATCTCAGGATGCATTAAAATTGCATTAAAAAGTGTGTTTTCCAGTGCAGCATTCCTTCACTTTAAATCCCAGAGCACACTTGGGGGATAAAGATGTATAAAAGTAGATGGTAAAATCATTCCTGTTATGGGGAGTAGCAGTTAGAGGCCTGCTACAGCCCAGGCTAATACAGGACATCTTTGAGACGCTTCTAAAACCACTAAGTTGTAATGACCGCTTACCATCTGTTACAATCTCTAGACAAGGCAAGACAGTAAATTATGGCACTGCTGCAATTACCACAATATAGGTACAAAATAACTTAAAAATAAAATGGAAAAGCTATCTCAATACTATAAAATATGAGAGCTATAGCTGATATTCTGCTCCATGTGACTGAGTTGAACTTCTACAACTGTTATGGTCATTCCTTTCAAAACCTCTCAAGACCCTTCTTGTTTCAGAATAGAAAGAATATCTCTTTATCGTTTTGAAACCACAAAAATCCATGAAGATTTTTAAAGCCATGAGAGACCTGAAAGTTTGATTTCATTTTTTTTTCCATATCAACTATTTACTGGAAAAGGCGTTCCAAGGATCAGAGTATTCTGGGAAGAAAGTAAGGCTGGGATAGCAAACCAAAATGGACTGAGATTTCTCACTGGCAGAAAATGAAAGATGAATGTTTCCATTAGAGGGTACGTCGCAAGATGAAATGAGTTTTAACCATATCAAATGTTTTCAGCAGAAATGAGCCCAGCAAATAACAGCTTAGAAAAATATGGAAATTTTTTTTCTTCCTTTTTTTTTTTTTTTTCTTTCCCCAGTTAAGATTTGACTATAATGTCTAGCAGTGTAGAATGGTCAAATAAAAATCTTGTATTGTTAATCCATTGGAAAATCTACCTATTTTAATTAACTGCATATCAAACAAGGGGCAGGGGGGGGAACCACAGATAATGGGATTAGTAATGAAGGTCCATGTGGTATGTGAAGCTCTTTCATTTTATTTTTTCAAATAGCATGAAAAATTGTTAAATTTAAATGATTAAAGTTTATTTTGCACATGCTTTGTTAAATAGTCTATAAAAATACGTATTTTTCTCCTTTGCAGGATTGCCTTGTAGCTGTTCTGGAAACAGTCATTAATCCCATGGAAAGACATTAAGGGGATTTATTCGTTACTCTTTTTAATTTATTTTATTTTATTTATTTTATTTTATTTTATTTATTTTATTTATTTTATTTTATTTTATTTTATTTATTTTATTTTATTTTATTTTATTTTATTTTATTTTATTTTATTTTATTATTTTTTATTATTATTTTATTTTATTTTATTTTATTTTTTGCTTATTGTTTATAACACACATTCAAATGATATATGAAGAAACTTGCTAGTGGAAGCTTATATGGATTTCATAAAATCATGCAGCAATTCTGATATTCGGTCTGCACATCCTAAGTTTTATCTGAAGTTTTGACCTTGCTGGAAATTAAGCATGTGTTAGTGATTTCTCTGAACAATTAATCGTTTGTTATTTACTTGTTGATTTCAAAATCACAGGATATAATATTCTGGCACATTCTTTCTGGAAAGTACTGAACCATCCAGGTCTGCCTATGGGACTCTGCTGTCTTTCTTCCATCAAAGTAAACAGAAACTTTCACCTAATGACATTTGTGCAGTTAGATAATCGGTAGATGCACCCTGGTATCAATGGATCAAGGCACCTTACCATGTGTCAATTTGAATGCCTTTAATAGCTTGAAAGCCTGTTCATTTTCAGTGTTTCAAATGTAGATTCAAATGTACTGTATTTATACATACAGCCAGGGTTTTCCCTCCAGCCTTTTGTCCCCCTATTTGTACATACAGCCAGGGTTGCCCCTTTCCAGGTGCAGAACCTGGCACTTGCTCTTGTTAAACTTCATGTTGGTGATTTTCCAGCTCTATTTGTCAAGATCTCTCTGCAAGGCCTCTTTACCCTTGAGGGATTTAACAGCTCATTCCAATCTAGTGTCATCCACAAACTCAGTGTGCATTCAAGTCCTGCATCTAGATTGTTTATAAAAACATTAAAGAGAACTGGCCCTAAAATGGATCCCTGGGGAGCCCCACCAGTGACTGCCAGTCTGATGTAGCCCCACTTACTATAACCCTTTAAGTCTTAGTCATGAGCCAATTTTTTCATCCTTCATATTATTTGTTTATCTGTTCGTATGCTGGATATTTTGTTCAAAAGAATACTGTGAAAAATAGTATCTAAAGCTTTACTGAAATCTGAGATTACCTCAAGTGGTTCCCCTTGGTCAACTAGATAGGTAGCCTTGTCATAAAAGGAAATTTAGTTCATTAAGCAGGACCTTACCCTCCTGAACTCATGTTGGCTATGACCAATGACCACACTGTCATTCAGGTGTTTTTTCAGTAACTCCCAGAATAATCTTCTCCATAATTTTACCAGGCACTGAAGTGAGACTGACAGCCTCTAATTACCAGGGTCATCTTTCTCACGTTTCCATAAAATTGGAAAAATTTTTGCCAGCTTGCAGTCAATTGGGACCTTTCCAGATTCCCAAGGCCATTGAAAGTAATTGAGAGAGGTCTCACTCTTTGAGTGCTGTGGGATGAATCCCATCAGCTGCCACAGACTTATAAGCATCCAGGTGGACCAGCAAATCCAGCAGTAGTTCGGGGTTGGCTGGGAATTTATTGTTACTTCAGTCACAGTCCTCCAATGCAGGTTTCAGGGGTCCAGAGCCCATTACCAGTGTTGGAGTCAAGTGTTGGAGTTGGAGTCCTCCCAAGTCACCCAACCTCACTTCCAGTGGCCATACACTTTCTGCCTAAGCTCTAGAAGAAGATCCCTACTCAGACAAGTTGCCCTTCTGCCCCACCTGCTTCACTTCTGACATTTTGAAATTAACTGTTCCTGTGCTCTTAAGAGGTGGTACTTAAAATTGACCAGAACTGATGGACCCCAATGTCTTCAAAAGTGGTTTCCCAGGGGATCTTACTAATTAGTTCCCTGAGAAGCCTGAAGCCTGATCTCCCTAGGATTGACATTTTGGTGGCAGTTTTCCCCACAGATTTCCACAGATTTCCACAGATTTTCAACTTGACTACTTCATGGTCACTATGGCCAAGATGGACACCAACCTCCATTTCACTCAAGACTTTCTCTGTTCATGAGCAACAGATCTAGGAGGGCACATTTTCTAGTTGGATCCCTTACTACCTGTACTGAGAAGTTGTCATCAAGGTGTTTTAAGAATCTCCTGGACCTGTTTGTGTATAGCTGTGTAAACTTTAGACACTGTGTTAGCAGAGAATACCAGCAGAGGAAAAATAAAAGTAGGGAAGGTCTCCCAAAAAACAGACTGCATATATAGTGATGGACATGAAATATGAATAACTTGATAGAAGGTCTCTTGGAAGTGCAAATTTAGAGGATATCATCCATAAATAAAGATTAACTAAATTAAAGATGTGTTGATTTTTCTGTAATACAAAGTACCAAAGTCCAAAGGTTGGTTTCCTTTGGTTTTATGCATGGAAGGAGATAGGCTCCTGAAAAGTCAAGCTCAGAGCAGGAGGATATACAACTTACATTTGATATTGTTTAGTATTGATTTATACAAACAATCTCTTGTATTGAGATGTTTTCTTGTTGTGTTGTGGCAGTGTGGCTTCTGTTTCAGCATACTAGTTGATTAGGTTGATCCTTGCCCTGTCCACAAAGACAACCAGGCATGTGCTGGAGTCCCTATTTTTTTTTTTTCCTGGTGTAGTCCTACTGCTCTCATGGGTGACTATGTGACAGGAGTCACCACACAGAAGAGCTTTGCTGCTGTCCAGAGCAGTGTCAGCCACCTCTACATGGTACCATTGTAGTTCTATCATATCAGAGGGTCAAGTAATGGGTCAGACAAAGAGATCACCTTGGTTCATTATGGTACACAGATTTGACCCTGATTTTCTCTGAAAATTTTCTCTCTTCTGGGCTGGTTGCAAACAGTAGCTGAGACCTCCTCAGACTGAGGAGACTGAAAATATCTCCTTGGGCCTATGTTTATATAAGGAGTCTGCCAGTTTTGGTAGGAAGGTGACCTTATACAATCCCAAGCAATTACACACGCTGTAGGAATTCATTGCTTTTTGTTGCTGTGTTTGATATTGTCATGCCCAGTACAAGAGTTGACTGTCCAGCTTTATGGCTTAAAGTGCTTCAGAAGATATACAAATTCGCTTTTATTTTATTTTATTTTATTTATTTTATTTTATTTTATTTTATTTTATTTTATTTTATTTTATTTCATTTCATTTCATTTCATTTTATTTTATTTTATTTCATTTTATCTCATTTTATTTTATTTTATTTTATTTTATTTTATTTTATTTTATTTTATTTTATTTTTTTTTATTTTTTTTTATTTTTTATTTATTTAAAAACAATTTTTTTCCTTTGTGAGAATCACTTGTTCAGGGCGGTAGGGAGGTGTTAATCCCAAGAATTTTTACAGCAAAGACGGAGAGCTAGGATATATTTTCTGTAGTGGATTACCAACTCAAGATTGAAAATAAAACCATTTGGTTTTAAAATCTGTAAATTTTAAAAATAAGGTAGGAGATATTCACTGTGAAACATACCCGTCCATTATTGCATGTCAAAGATTTCTACTGGGATTTACTAATCAATATCTTCTACTGACAAACAAACAGAAAAAAATGTTATTTTTTCTGTCAGAGATTAAGCCTGTGAACGTCTTGCCTTAAATTTGTTAGCGTGTGCGGCTTATGCTAGCTTATTGAATCCTTTGCTTGAAGGCAACAGAAACTACAATTTTCTATGTAGCATTGTGCCAGAATGTCACAATAATGCCCCTTGGAAACATTTTATCTTCGAAAATAATTTGCAATTTCAACTACTTTATTTACCTTCCATTTCATTATTATTACTTTTTTAATCTCAGTCCCAAACTACTTGTTCTGCAGACACCAACTTTGCATGGTGAGTCTTCACAGTTCTCTAGAATTTCTCTAGAATATGTCTCTAGGTTTCAGTTTTTCGGAAAGAAAAATAAAACCAAAGTCTAGTATAGGTCACTATCCTGTAAATTTATCTAGGTGTGTTATAAAGTGATAACTGAATTAACTTCCTTGTATGATAGACAGAAGTAATTTGTAATAGATAAATAATTCTGCAGATTGCTTCATGATATCTGAAGTATTTGACTGAACTGTTAAAATCTCTATTTTGTGAGGGTACGTACTTTTTCAATGGCAGTTGAAATTTGGCAGAAATCTGATTTGGAATTATTTATGTCTATCTTTTCTGTAGAAAAGCATAGAGTTCTAGTGAAATTTCATAATTTTTGGAAGGTTAACAGTATGTTCTAGCTTTGAATCTTGTCCAACACATTCAGGGAGTAGTCTTTCCTATTTTGTTTTGTAATTTTTGCTATTAGTGACTGTTGAAAACAAATGTAAAAAAGGAAGTCAGAGAAAAGTTAATGGAATTCTTCTAAGCATAAAGTTGCATTATCTGCAGTTCAAGGTTTTGGCTGAGTTTCAGCATGTTTTACTTGAACTGTCACATCTTTCAGAAATTACAGTTAGCTTGGCAAGAGAATAAGTGTTCATTATACCTAGCTTTGAAGAGGTATAGTAATTTTGTGATATACAAATGAAGAAAAAAAGAAAGGTTACGTTTCTTAAGTAACATGATAATATAATTAATGCTGTTGAATTCACAGTGGTATTCTTAGGTTTCTCAAACTATTAATTGGACTATTAGTGGAGGATGGATAATAGTTCTATCAAACCAATACACCAATACAGGAACACACGGACCTGATTCTCTCCCCTGCCACGCCCCCCCCCCCCCCCCCCCCCCCCCCCGCCTTAAATGAGTGATTTCATTGTTGTCAGTGCAGTTATACAGATATTAAAACAGCACTGAGCAGAGGTGAGAAGAAACTCCTGGCATATTCAGGTTACAAAAGAATGAATATAGTAAACAGACAGTGTTATTGCTAGGCCACTCTCCATCATAGCTGAAAAGTCATGAAAAACAGGAGAGGTACCTGAGGACTGGAAGAGAGCCAATATCATGACAGTCTTTAAAAGGGCAAGAAGGAGGAACCAGGAAGCTACAGGCTAGTCAGCCTCACCTTCATTCCTCAAAAGGTGATGGAACAGCTCATCCTGGAGGTCATCTCCAAGCATGTGAAGGATAAGAAGGTGATCAGGAATAGCCAGCATGGATTCACCAAGGGGAAGTCGTCTTTGACCAATATGATAGCCTTCTATGATGAGATGACTGGCAGGGTAGATGAGGGGAGAGCGGTGGATGTGGTCTACCTTGACTTCAGCAAGGCTTTTGACACTGTCTCCTATAACATCCTCATAGACAAGCTCAGAAAGTCCAGCCTAGTTGAGTGGACAGTGAAGTGGATTGGTAATTGGCTGGACGGCAGAGCTCAGGGAGTTGTGCTCAGTGGTGCAGAATCTAGTTGGAAGCCTGTAGCTTGCAGTGCCCCCAAGGGGTCAGTACTGGGTCCAGTGTTGTTCAACTTATCAACGACTTGGATGATGATGAAACAGAGTGCACCCTCAGCAAGTTTGCTGACGACACAAAGCTTGGAGGATTGGCTGATACCCCAGAGGGCTGTGCTGCCATTCAGAGGGATCTTGACAGGCTGGAGGGTTGGGCCAAGAGGAACTTCATGAAGTTCAACATGGGAAAGTGCAGGGTCCTGCACGTAGGGAAGAGTAACCCCAAGCATTAGTACAGGCTGGGGGGTGACCTGCTGGAGAGCAGCTTTGCAGAGAGGGACCTGGGTGTCCTGGTGGACAGCAGGCTAACCATGAGCCAGCCATGTGCCCTTGCGGCCAAGAAGGCCAGGGGTGTCCTGGGGTGCATTAGGAAGAGTGTTGCCAGCAGGTCAAGGAAGGTGATCCTCCCTCTCTACTCAGCCCTGGTAAAACCACACCTGGAGTATTGTGTCCAGTTCTGGGCTCCCCAGTACAAGAGGGACATGGAGCTACTGGAGTGAGTTCAGAGAAGGGCTACGAAGACGATTAGGGGACCAGAGCACTTGTTGTATGAGGACAGGCCGAGAGAGCTGGGCATATTTAGCCTGGAGAAGAGAAGACTGAGGGGAGACCTTGTCAACGTGTACAAATTTGTGAGGGGATGGTGTCAAGAGGATGGAGCCAGTCTCTTTTCAGTTGTGATCAGTGACCGGATGAGAGGCAATGGGCACAAATTGAAGCACAGGAAGTTCTGGCCGAATATGAGATGGCACTTCTTTACTGTGAGGGTGACAGAGCACTGGAAGAGGTTGCCCAGAGAAGTTGTGGAGTCTCCTTTTCTGGAGATATTCAAAACCCGCCTGGATGCCCTCCTGTGCAATGTGCTCTAGGTGATCCTGCTCAGCAAGGGGGTTGGACTAGATGATCTTCAGAGGTTCCTTTCAACCACGGCCATTCTGTGATTCTGTGTTTCTGTGACAATGGTCTGTAAAATTAGTGGCTTTCTTTCAATTTCTATTTATTTAAAGAAGAATATTTTTATTTATTTATTGAAGACTATGTATTTAGGATTAAATGGGCACTTCCTGAGAAATTCTGTGGACTTCATTTAAAAAGGTGCTTTCTTGTTTTGAAAAGAAAAGTCTTTCTTATACAGCTGTCATGCAAAGGACCGTTACAGAAAAAGATGGATTCATTCTGCTGCTGATCATAATGGTAACAAGAAATATGACAGCACCAGTGAGTTTGAGGTCAGGAATCAGAATAAGCAAAATTGATACCCTTGTCTAAAATAGTCAAAAAATCAATGGGAAGAAATCTTTCTGTATCACATGAAAAGAGCCCTTTATGGTAAGGGTAAATTAATCTTATGACTCTTCAGAATGGCATCTGTGAAGAAATCAGGTACTGTGAAGATCTTGGACTGGCTGCTATTCACAGCTTCACAGGCCTCAGCAAGTTGAGTATTGTGTCTTTATCTGCTTAGAAATCACTAGAATTTTACACATAGATCTTTCTGATTATTTACTGTAACTTTTCAATCATCATAAAAGTTAGGCTGTTATAAATTATTTACTGCAGAATGATTTTGAAATATTCTTGATGCCTGGATCCCTTCTTTGCTAAGAAAGCAACTGTAATTGGTAAAATTTTCTGAGGATTCTCTTCTTAGCTGAGGAACAAACTTAACTCAAGTATACTGTGATTGCAAGATGAGTTCATGTGTTATTAAATTTCTGATACTATACCTGGAAGAAAGGAGGGAAAGAGTGTCAGAATGAGAGAGAGGGGATGTGAATACTTTGTAGAAAACAACCTTCTGTCTTCATTGACATTTTATTAGACTCTAGAGACTCCACAACAATGAATGCTGCCTACATGCAGACATATTCTCTGGTGTATGATAAATGGTATAAACTCACTGAAATTTTTGCCACAGTCAGGGAACACCCAATGGTGCTCTCTGCTGTTGATTCTTCCTTGGCTAATGAGCTGAGCTCCTGTCATAGCCCTCAGTTACTTCGATCAAAGTGTCAGTCCGCTGTGAGATAGAAATACATTGGAGACCAGGTACCACTGATTGTGGTGCTCTCCTGGGTAGATTATTGGAAGTCTAAAAAGGGCAGAAAGCATACTGTGCTCTTTCCCTAGATGACAGCAATATATATGTCTTTCTTTTCTAGTTATCCAATTTTCATGAAATTCACAAGAGTTTAATAACTTCTGTTAATTTTAATTGAAATTGACCTCTGAATTGAAAACTTATGAGGAGCAGAGAGAGGAGAGAGTTATCAGAAAGGTACAGCGTGATTGCCTAAGCCTAATTTCCTCAGGAAAGCAGACAAGTTCTCTTTTCCCTTTCCACCTCTCCACAGAGAAAGCAAGGTATAGAGGAGGGTCTGGAAAGATGAATGAGTCTTTAAACTTCACAGTTCCTCAGAATAAAAGAGGCAAAGTATTTTATGTCTAATTTTTAATAAAACATGACTGGAAAGCATGTCTGAAGAGTGTCCTATGTTTGGTTTTAATAAGTAGCATAACTTTGTTGGATATTTTATACTGTCATATCAAATGCTGTCACTAATTACATATTGTTTCACACAGTATCTTGACTTTTGATTGGAAATGAAATAAACTTACATTTGACATTTACAGATTGCTTTTTGAGAGGCATAACATCTACTGAGCTTTATTCATAAACTGAATTTCATTTATTGTAGAAAATGCAAAGTGATATAATGTTTCTCTTTTAACCTTACTATTTTTAAGCTCTTTCCTAACTGTTATACCTGCAAGGACTTTTAAAAAAAACTTCTTAACTTCTTTGTGATTAATTTTAATTGTTTGTGTCCTGGGATTGGGATAGAGTTAATTTTCTTCATAGTGGTTGGTATGTGCTGTGTTTGGGATTTAGGATGAAAATAATATTGATAACTTACCAATGTTTTAGTTGTTACTGAGCAGTGCTTACACTAAGTCAAGGACTTTTTGGCTTCTCATGCTGCCCCACCAGTGAGGAGGTTGGGGATGCACAAGAAGCTGAGAGGGGACACAGCCAGGACTGTTCATCCTGACTGACAAAAGGGATGTCCCGCATCATAGAACATTGTGCTGATCAATACAACTGGGAGGAGCTGAACAAAGAGGGTGGGGCTGCCATTACCTGGGGAATGGCTGGACACTGGTCAGCTGGTGGTGAGGAACTGTGTTGTACGTCACTTGTTTTCTGACTTTGTTTTTATTTATTTATTTTTTAACCCTCTTTCTTTTTAAACTGTCTTTCCCAGCCGATGAGTTCTTGCACTTCAAAGTTTTTTTTCCAATTCCCCCCCCAAAAAAAAAACAAAACAAACCCAACCAACCAACCAACCAACCAAAAAAACAATAACAACAACAAAAAAAAACACACAAAAAAACCACAACTGTAGGGCAAGTGAGTGAATGTCTGTGTGGTGTTTAGCTACCTGCTGGATTAAATCTCAATAGTTTTTTATTTCAGTCCAAGGCAGGGTTGAAAGATACTTTTTATATATACTCATGAAAGTATTTTTTATATACTCATGAAAGTATTTTGTCAAAAAACACCTATACTGTTCATTTTGGTAAACAATAATTTGTTTTGGAAATTGTCACAAACAAACAGAAGTTCCTGTGCTTATGTACAAGAAAACTTTTTTGCTTTGACCTCTTTGGGTATTTTGGGGAATTGGGTATTGAATATGCATGATAAATTCTGTCACTAAGCTCAAAACCTGTGCAAACAAAGCTGTTGGGCTGGTGAAGTTCAAAGTTCAGACTCTGGTCTGTAAACTGTCTTGACTCTGTGGCAAAAAAAAAAAATTACGTTAGCATCTAGCCAGATGCTTTCTGCCTATAGATTAATAAAAACAAAACAAAACAAAACAAAACAAAACAAAACAAAAATCCCAAACCCTAAGATGGATAACTAGAAAAATTTTTTTTCAAATGTCTTTAAAAGATCTTGTAAATAAGGACATGGAGGGGAAATTTGTATCAAAGACCATGTATTATAATACACTTACTTACATGCATGTAGTGGATTGCTGTCTGCAATGATGGCTTGGAAGTGTTACTTCTGTAGTAGAAAAGCATTATGGTTCCTACACCCTGTTAAGGCTTGAAATATGCAGTTACAAACCAGTTACAAATCCAGAATGTGAGACAATTTCATAGGCATTCCTAAGGTGGTGGAAATAAAGATGAATTATTGCTTTTACCTTCAATAGTTAACTTGTATTGAGTGTCTGCCTTTGAATCAATGACGTAGAGGTAGAAATGCATTACATCTCATCATTGCTTTTCATCTAGTTCCTGTTTTTCACACTCTTCTAAATTCCAGATAACATCCTTTTTGTCATAATATTTAAAATAATGCTTTCCCTTTATCTCCTCACTTCCATTAAGTTTCTCCTGTCCATCACATAATGGATACATGAAAAGCATGTGTGACTGAGAGGGCACAAAAACACAGGCCTTCCTGTAACAATGTAATACATTGTCTGAGTGAGTGATTGACTGTGAGGATTTTGAACACATACATAATTGAACTTCTGAAATTGAGTGGAATCTCATGGTTGAGAGCTCAGCTGCTTTCTCACACATTAGTAGCACAGCTAGGTAAGTGTTTATTTAGTATTTCTAGTAACATGGCAGAGAGAAACTGTTCACAGGGCTTAAGAGGTATTTTTTCAAAATCCAGCAGAAATGTCAGGAAGAAGTTCTTATAGACTCACAGATTTCTGTTATCATAACTGAAATGATGTATCAAAGTTAAAGCAATCAAAGCTGATGCTGCAGCTGCTGCAGCTGCTGTTATTTTTGCTGTTGTCATTTTTGGTGTTGAAGTAGCAAGTTATTACTGTTATCATAAATAGTAGTTTATACTTTCTGTAAGATGAGCTTCACTGTTCAAATGATCGGTGAAACTAATCAAAGATCTATATTGATTTCAACTGCACATATTCCTGCTTTATATAAATTATTATTCTCAGCTGCAATGCTATTTATTTTGGGCTTGCAACCTGGAGGTATTGTGCTCACGTAGTTTCTACTGTGTAAAGGATTTGCTATACTTATCTGATCCTCTCTTGTAAGTAGAGTGCAAATGTGTAAGTTTGGTAAATTAAATTAGCAGTAACACATACATTTTTCCATTTTACATAAGATTCGTAGTAGCAGTGGTTAGCACTTGACTGTTACTTATAGCAATTGCTGGTAATTAAATACTACTTCATTTCCTCTACTCAGCAATACATTTAGTTTTACATTTATGGATGACATCTTTCCCTGAAAATTTGTTGGTTCTGTAATTAAAATTAATAAATACTAGTGGCAGTTACTTTGTAAATGGTGAGTAATTCTTAGGAAACATAAGGAAAAAGGAAGTGATTTATATTATATAGTAACAAACACATAATTATGCATATAGTGTGCCAGGTCACAATTAATATCTTCATGGGTATTAAAGCTTCCAAAGGATGGTTGGTCTCAGTGATTTAATTGTGCCACTTCTGTCACTATAACATTGCACCCAACCCAGCAGGGCTTCGCAAGGTATCTGTTTTTGCAAATGTTGTCTTTTGCATGATAGTTTATGTCCAGACCTAGTATCTTACCAACTTGTGGTCATTAAAGGTCCTAATTCTACTTGAGGGATAAGTGTCTTAATTATTGTTGGAGATATCTCATTTTGTCTGCCCTGAACTTCCATCCATGGCTGCTCAGAATCTCCTTGCTCCGTTGTAAGATTGCATTGTGGAACAGCTGTTCCTCTCCACAGGGTGCTGAACCAATCTTTTCTTAAAAATCTTCTCTGAGATTCTTTAAAACAAAGCAGTTTGATAAATGTATCTTGCCTGACCACTTTTCAGAGAGTGAACAAATGATCTTTTGTTTTATGCAACAAGAGGTTCCAGTCTCTAGGAAATCAGATTCTGCTCAAGAAATGCTGAGGATGAAATTCTGCTGTAAAGCTCAGGTGACTCTTTTGAGTGCCTTATTTTGATAGTTTTGATAATTTTACTTTTGAATGCAATGCTGTAAGTACTGGGGGACTGAGGGATGGGGCTAACCCAGTTTGTCTGTCACAGAAGGAGAAAACAAACCAGTTATATACCTTTAGATTTGCAAACTGAATATTTGGTTATGTACATTCTATCATATTGTGTTCATTATTACATGAGAACATGACCATGATGTCACCCTCTTTATTCCTGATATCAGGTGTCTAAATATTTCAGAAGAAGACAAGGTCATGAGAAACAGACACAGTTCTTTCCATTCTTGTTGAGCAGAGCTCACCAAGCTTAGTCAGTTGATGGTTGTGTCTAGTGAATTTGAGTTTTGTAGGGGGTGTTTTTAGGTGAAAATTTGTTTTTTGTCTACATTGTGGCATGCAACTAAGTGCACTGCTGGTGCCCTCAAAATAATTTATCTACTACCAGAACAAAGACTGAAAACAGGGAACTGCCCAGAGAACCCTACCTGCAATGTGGATGCAACATCCCGGAGCCCATATGCTGCATAGTATATGCACAGAGGACTGGCAAGCTTAGCTGCTGATTAAGAAACAATGTGGACGTGCAGTCCTGAAAATATTGCAACCTGTAGCAAAGCAAATCACAGTTCTTTCCTTGTACCGTGCACTGGTCAATAACGTAGTCACTCCCTGCATAAGATCTGCAGTGAAAGGGCAAAGACTTATTCTAAACCTGTTAAGCTGTATATGTCTCCTCTGTGGTTTGCTTTTTAGGGTGGGTAATGTTGGCATTGATTTTGTGTGTGTTTGTGTTCCTTTAATAACATTGGGTCATGAAAAGAAAAGAGGAATTCTTCTCATGAAAAATGATTTAACCTGTTTGGGAACAAAAGATTTTGGAGAACACTGGATGTAGTAGGTAGAAGGAAATCAGGAAGTTTCATCAGGAGCTGAAACTCTGAGACTCAAAGAGTAGGAGAAATAACCAAATGCAAGCAGGGAGCAACTGGTCAGGCTGCAGAAGGGGAACCTTTGCATCCATGCATGATTTGCTTCAATTTGAAAGGTCAGACCTAGAAATAGCAGCTCCTTTTCTGTCTCATTTACTCTTTCTCAAAAAGTCAAGTTTCTAGTTTCTATTCAAATACATTATTATTATTATTATTATCATCATCACCACCATCATCATCATCATCATCATCATCATCATCATCATCATCATTATCATTATTATTATTAATTTTTGATCTTGAAGCCCTTCAGCCTCTTTAGAACCTCTCTTAAAGAACATGGTTAAGCGTATCTACATGGAAGGTTCTGAGGAGACCTTATTACACCCTCCTGGAAAAATAGGTTAGGATTTTACAGCTATAGTGTTACTTTTTGCCATAGATGCTGTGTTTTGCAGTCCATATATTGATTTGTAAAGCTGAGAATTGATGGTGTGCTACAAGATTAATCTGTTCTGTGTTTGCTATTTTGTGGACACATACATTTATCCAGTCTGCACTTCTTTTGCTGATAAGTAGCTGGAAAAAAAGGTAGCAGGTATACATGCAAACTGTCTCTAAGCTTAAAAAAAAACGGAAGTCGTAAAACCATGCAAGTAATGGCAATTACAGGTGCAATAGGAAATGAACTGTATACTTTAATGTCAGGTCTAGTGTGGCAACTGTGGCAAGACAGCTATCTTGTTGTTTACCCTTTCTTGACCTTCTCAGTAGTTCTTCCAATTCTTTAAATTTCTGTATTGAGCCCGCACTGAGCTCAGGGAAAGGAAGAAATGAAGCAACTCAGACTGGAACCAGGCCAACCTATCTGCAATTTGGCTTAGCACCAGACAAATCAGCATACAAATAACATCCCTTCACTTTTGCCAACTTAGATTATTGAAAAAATTGAAACATCTTGTCTTTATTTTAAATTTTAAAGAGGCAAATTAATTTTATTAGTTAAACAATTCTAAGGATGGAAAGAAGCAGAGCTGTGCTTTGGCTTCAGGGCTGTCTTCTCATGCATTACAGTATGAAGTCTAAGTCTTTGTACTGACTTGTCCCTAACCTCCACTGAAAGCTAAAGTAACAAAGCAAACTTATAGTTTGAAATTTAGTGACTTCACTCCAAAGAATTGAAGAGGGAGAGCAGAAGGAACAAGAGCAGCTGCTTCTGCCTTATGAGATTGTTCTCGAGAGGAAGCTTTTTCTGTAGTGAGCTGCACACTGGAACAGATGCAAACTGTAGCAAGGGCTTTAGTAGTTATTATAATAGGAACAGGGTTGGAAATTTTGTTGGGACCCAACCTTCAATATAATAACTGGATCTCTTTCTTTCTCGCTTTCTCATTTACTTGTTTTCTCTCTTTCTCTTTCTTTCTTTCCTTTCCTTTCTTTTTCTTTCTTTCTTTCTTTCTTTCTTTCTTTCTTTCTTTCTTTCTTTCTTTCTTTCTTTCTTTCTTTCTTTCTTTTCTTTCTTTCTTTCTTTCTTTCTTTCTTTCTTTCTTTCTTTCTTTCTTTCTTTCTTTCTCTTTTTCTTTCTTTCTTTCTTTCTTTCTTTCTTTCTTTCTTTCTTTCTTTCTTTTTTCTTTCTTCTTTCTTTCTTCTTTCTCTTTTTTCTCTTTCTTTCTTTCTTTCTTTCTTTCTTTCTTTCTTTCTTTCTTTCTTTCTTTCTTTCTTTTTCTTTCTTATTATTAATAATAACAACAACAATAATAATTATTATTATTATCATCATTATTTATTTTGCCAGAATCCTCAGGTACCTGGAAACTTTCAATCTAAAAGGAAGTTAGTGAACCTGGCTTCATTAATTTTTGGCAAATATTATATTTTCTACTTCTATTTGTCTGGTAACAGTGATACAATTATTATAAACATTAACCAATACCTACAAGGCACAGTATGTAATCCCATCACAAATCCCAAAAGTAATCCCAAAAGTATCCCATCCAGCTCCTCTCAAAACTGACTCAAGCATTGGACCCAATATAGCCATGTTAATTTTGGCCCTTACCTGAAATAGCATGCATTTCAGATGTTGCTACTGCCTTGCTAGTATACCTATTGTGCCCTTGGGATCTATATTAGGTCATTCATCCTGGATATTCTGCAAGTGGAACACGACCACACCATCTTTATGGTCTTACTGTTTACTGTCTTTCCTGTTATATGTTATAGAGTAAATCCTCCACCCTAAATATCCTAAATTAAAGCTTTTGTCTCCTTTATGCTTCACAGTTTATCCCTTTCTTATGAAACTATTAGATAGGAAAAAAAAAAAAAGAGTGAAAGGGCTCCATAAGCTTCAATTTCATTTTTTATTATAGTGAAGCCTTAAAAAAAATTATAATTATAATTATAATTATTATTATTAATTTAATGAGCTTCTTTTAGTGAAGACACTGTGGTTCAATGTGACTACCAGGTGAGATGGAAGTCTAGATACCTGAATTCTATTCCTGTTATTCAGTTTTACAAATAACCTGTGCCACATGAACTAGGCCACCTTTCACAAAAGCATCTGCTAATTTGGGTTGCAAGGGTTTGATGTCTTCAACCTGATGCATTTGCAACATGATTTTTTTGTTGATGAGCACCTGCAGCTACCAGCCATTCTAATCGAAGTTGCAGATGCTTGGAGCGTCTGTACAATTGGGTCCCTTGTGTGTGTGTGTTTTTTTCAGAACACCCAAATGAGCCAACTCTTAAAATTTTGGCTTAAACTCTCTACATATTCATTTCCCAAATGCAAAATTAGGATAATGATCCCTATCTTTTGTAAATAGCTTTAGCTGTGCAGCTGAGACATACTATATAAATGCTAAGTGATAGCATTATTATAGGTGTGGAGTCAAACGGTTCTTCATACTTTCCAACTGCTTTTGTCACATTATTGTACTAGCAGATTATCATCTTTCTGGACAGCTGCTAGGACTTTGTTGCATTTTTTTTTTAATTCATTCTACCAAGTAGACAACCCAAGCCTTGTCAATCCTGTCTCTATCCAGTGAGTCAGTTTGGAACCCGTGGGTATATCTCTTATTTGTTGTTACTGTTGCTGCAACCCATCCCCTGAGATCTGCCCAAAGTTACCTTAATGTTAGATATGGCCCATCTTTTCCAATAATACTGTATAAATTTTTCCTAGTTATAGGTTAGTGTTTGGGGAAAACAAATCAAATGATCAGGTATGTTAGGAAGACTTTGCCTGGTCTTCTGGTGGAAAGAAGAGGTAGAATGAGATCCTCCCTCCTGTTTGAATCCAGACAGGCTTCACTTAAAGTATCAGCTACTTTCTTTTCCTAAGAGCTCATTGCTTTGCCTCACTTCTGAATAGAAATGAATTTTCAGTGCTAGTCTAAGTTATTTATCACTCCCCTTTCTCTATTCCCTAACATGTTATTATCACTGGAGTTATATATCCCCTTTGTTTTCCAGACAGGGGCACTTATATTGCAGTCATCATGGAGCACAGTTCAGCAAACACCTTCTTGTAACTGAGATGTATGTCAACCCTCCATGAATGCTGACAATTTGAAAGAACACCGTTGGGTCTGTGCTGGGGGAAGATTATCTCTAATATTTTCCAATATGGACATACTCCCTAAGCAACTTATAAGGCTTACCATTAGTTTGCATTGTTTTGACTTTCTGATTGCTAAAGTAGCAAAGGACAAGATGATGCTTATAAAAATTACCCCATTGTGTTTCAGATATTCTGCATTTTTCAGGCATGTAAATCCGGAGTAAAATGGCTGTATTTCTGTGATAATTGTGATAAAACTCTGGTCCAGTAGATCCTGGACCTGAGTCTTCATGCAGCTGGTTAGACAGTTCTGCCTATCCTGATTCTTGTCTTAGCATTCAGATGTTAATCAACTGGAGTGGAATACTCACAACAGACAATAATAATACTGCAATTATTGAAATACAGAATAACGTAGTTTACAGGAGGCAATGTGTAAGTTTTGCTTCAATGAGTTATTGAATGAGCCCAAACCTTTTAGATTCATTTCGTGAACGTCTGACTTTGGCTTCTTACTGTTTCCTCTACACGTCATGTAACTAGGTAGCCTAATTCTGACAGCTTTTTCTTGGGCTTTTCTATTAACGAACTGAAGTCTTTTAAATAATGACTATCAAATAGTTCCATTAGGATGTATGGAGAACTGCTGATGCCACAGGTAGGCACGAACATGCTGCTACCAGGAAGTCTCATTTGTCTGTCTGGGTGTTCCCCTGTTGTCAGAAAAATCACCCTGATCACGACTATGGTCCAACTGAACACAGAAGGGGCTTGACTCTTCCTCTAACTAGGACGTAGTCAGAAAATTGGATCTGTTTTATTGTCTTCCTTCAGCTGCAGGGACCAAGAGCAGGACTTCCTGACAGGTAATCCAGGAAGAACTGCTCTCATGATTTGCATACATTATTACTCCTTTTCCCATTTCTTTGACAATTTTGAACCTCCCTTGTACCACCTTTTCTCACCTCATTCTCCTTTCAAGAGAACAGTCCATCCCAGTCTCAAATTACTTTTCTTATTTGTTCAGCTACTTCTGTATCTAAATTTGGTATTTCTAATACCATTGCCCAAGCAATCTTTGTTGCATATACCGTCACTGGTATGGTTGGTTTTTCAAGACAGTATCGCATAGAAAGTCCCCAGTGCGTCATTTCAAATGCATCAGGGTTATAGCTACCTTTTCAGAATAAGGTGGGTGTGTCATAGATGACAAGCCATGTCTTGCAGACCGATGTGTATGTCCCAGACTCCTTATAGAACATATACTGTGCTAAGCATATGTTCCTGCTATCTTTTCAGAGCCATATTTATGCAGTGGTCTATCATTCCTGTAGGCTTTCTTTTGTTATGGATGTTCATATGTCTACAGTCTGTGTACACTTCAACAGAAATATCGCAGAATCACAAAATGGGTAAGGTTTGAAGAGACCTCTGTAGGTCGCCAGGTCCAACAATCTTGCTCAAGCAGGTACACTAGAGCAGGTTGCCCAAGACCACGACCAGGCAACTTTTGAAGATGTTCAAGGAGGAAGATACCACAGCCTCTCTGGGCAACCTGTGCCAGTCCTCTGTCTCCTGCACAGTAAAGAAGTGCTTCCTGATGTTTAGATGAAAGCTCTTGCGTTTGGGTTTCTGCAAAGCCTCTCAGCCTGTCTCTGGCCAGCACTGAAAAGCGCCTGTCTCTCTCTTCATATATGTGTATATATAGATTGATGATATCCCCCCTGGGCCTCCTCTTCTTCAGGCTAAAAGGTCCCAGCTCTCTCAGACTCTCCTCATAAAAGAGGTTCTCCAGTCACTTCATCATCTTGGTGGCCTTACGTTTCCAGCATGTCCATATCTCTCTTAGTCTGGGAGGGGCCAAATTTGGACACAGAACTGCAAGTGTGACCTCATCAATGCTGAGCAGAGGGGAAAGATCACCTTCCTTGAACTGCTGGTGATACTTTGCCTAATATAGACAAGAATACCATTAGCTTTCTTGGTGGCAAGGGCAAACTGCTAGTTCATATTCAACTGGGTGTCTGCCAGAACCCTCAAATCCTTTTCTGCTAGGTTGCTTTCTATCTGGGTGGTCCCCAGCAAGCACTGGTGCCTGGGGTTGTTCCCATCCATGTGAGGAACTTCACACTTCTTGTGGAAATCGAACCATTTCTCCAGCCATTCTAGGTCTCCCTGGATGGCAGTGAAGACCTCTGATGAATCAAGCACTCTCCTGTTTCATGTCATCCCTGAATTTACTGAAGGTGCACTCTATCCCATTTTCCAGATCATTAACAAAGACTTTAAAAGGGGCGGGATGGAGTACTGATCCCTGGGGTACTCCATGTGTTACTGGCTTCTTACTAGACTTTGCACCACTGATTGCCAAATAAATAAATAAATAATGTAAAAAATATAACATTGAAAAGGAATACTTTTTTGCTGACATCTCTCTCTCTCTTTTACTCCTTCCCCCACCCCCCTTTCTGCCTGTCTTATTCATAGAACAGTTACAACACGGGAGTCCCTATTTCTTAAATGGTCATTATTTATTTGCTTCATTATGTTATCCTACTGTCACTGACTAAAGCCCAACTATTTCAGACACTGTACAAGCAAAACCAAAAGGATAGTTTCTGCTCAAAAAAAAAAAAAAAATATTCTGGATAAATATAAAAAGATAAGAGGAACACAAGGAAGCAATAACCCCATAAAGATGAATGGCAATGGTCATGGCAAATCTGCAGTGCAAAATGCTTTTTTAATGTTTTGTTGTTGTTGTTCTGATGGGTGGAAAAATACAAGAAAGTTTCAAGGCCATTTGGCTGAGCATGGTTGAAATGTGATGAGGAAACAGCATTATGAATGTTTATGGAAAAAGTCCTGAATGCAAGGAAAAGCCTCAAAAAAAGCTGGCAAATGTTTATTTCAAAATGTAGTACCTGTAAAGTAAGGGTGAGGTGTGGACAAGACTGGATGAGAAAAGATTTGCTGATACACATACCTCCTATCAGTAAGGTGGTATGAGACTGAGAATTACTGACCAGGAAGCAGACAATGCATGTTTGATACTGTGAAAAGAAGAGCCTGTGGAGCTATTGAAGAGAGAAAAGATGTCAGTCCATTCCTGGGCAAATTGTTTCCCTCTGAGAAAAAAAGCTGTTAAATAGCAAAGTCTGCCAAGGGAGTGTGGTGTTTTTGTACTTGCCTGCTTCCTTCCTTTGATTCATGAATGGATCATGAAGTGGGCAGCAGCTTGGAGTCCATTATTGGGTCTGAAGGCAAAAAATAACCATTTACAGGAGTGAAAAATAAACAATGCCACCTTTTTTTTTCTTTCTTTTTTTTTTTTTTTTTTCCCCTTCTCTGCATGTGTCTGTGTGTGTGTGCATGTCAATATTTTTTGTGTTTAGGTGTGTGTGTGTGGGGATGGGAGTGTATGTGTACATGTGGATTTTTAACAAAGAAGCTTCTATTTATATCCAGGACTATCTGGATACACGAAAAATGCATGGCACAAAGAATTTCAAAGATGCCAACCAGGAAGGCAAATGAGTAACTCACGTGGAATTATACACAATGTTATATACACTAATACAAGTGAGCTTCTCATGATTAGTTCTACAATAGTGACAGACCACATGTACTCAAGTGCCAAACCGTGTTATGGCCTGGCATACAACTATTTAGAGACCTTTGCAGGAAGCTGGTCAAAATGAGGAAACAAATCACAGGATGATTTAGGTTGGCAGGGTGCCTCTGGAGGTCATCTTGTCCATCCCCCAACTCAAGCAGGAACACCCAGAGCAGGTTGCCCAGGATCATGTCCAGATGGCTTTTGACGGTCTCCAAGGAGGGAGACTCGAAATCTACCATGGCAACCTGTGCCAGTGCTCGGTCACCCTCACAGCAAACAAGTGCTGCCTGATGATCAGATGGAACCTGAACCTCTTCTAATTTGTTCCCATTGCCTCTTTTCCTGGCACTGGATAACACTGAAACTGTCTCCATCTTCTTTGTACCCTCCCTTCAGGTATTTATACACATTGATGAGATCGCCCTGTACTGCATGTGGCTGGGATGGAGTCACCTTTCCCCAAGCAGTCCTTATGGTGTTGTGCTCTGCACCTGTAGCTAGAACAGCCCTGATATCACACTGATGTTTTGTCTATTGCTGAGCAGTGCTGGCACAGCATCAAGACGCTCTTTAAACTCCCCCAGGGCCAGTAGGCTGGAGGTGGGCAAGAAGTGGGGAGGGGTCATTGCCAGGGCAGTGACCTGGCACATCCCATCCCATATGATGTCACACTGAGTAATAAAAGCTGGGAAAGGGGAAGGTGGGGGGGGCTCCTGTTATGAAAACCTCTGTCCTCCTGAACAACTGCTATGCATACACTGAGGCCGTGCTTCATAAGAAATGGCAATGACAAGTAGAAAATAAATGTCTTTACTCTCTTTGCTTCCACACACCTTTTGATCGTTTGTCTCTATATTTTTCCTTTAATTAGGTTATCCTCATCTCAACATGTTAGCCTGTATTTATTTATTTTCCATCTTAGTTTCTCCCCTCTCTTTTCCTTTGAGGAAGGGAAGTGAGAGAGTGCTGTGGCAGAGCTTGGCTGGCCATCGGTGTGAAAACACCATGCCCCCTGAGCCCCCTCTTCTCCACAGTGAACAGTCCCCTCTCTATCAACGTTTTCTCATAGGAGAGTTGCTCTAGTCCCTTGGTCCTCTGAGTGGCCCCTTGTATGTCCGTGTCTCTCATGTCCTAGGGAGCCCAGACCTGGGCAGAGAACTCCAGGTGTGGCCTCATCCGTGCTGAACAGAGAGGAGAAGGTTCATCTCTCTTGTCCGATGGCAATACTTTTCCTAAATCAGGCAAGAATATCATTAGCTTTCTTAGTGGCAAGGGCACACTGCTGGTTTGTGTTCGACTGAGTGTCCACCAGAACCCTCAAGTCATTTTCTGCCAGGCTGCTCTCCAGCTGGGTGGCCCCCAGCCTGCACTGGTGCCTGGGGTTGTTCCCAACCTTGTGCAGAACTTGTACAATCACTGATGTACTTGTAGAGACTCTTCTTGTTTCCCTTAATGTCCTTGGCAAGATTCAATTTTTTTTTTCTGAGCTTTACCGTTCCTATCTTGAGTCATCGATTTCCTTTGTTCTTCTGTGTTGTCCCTCAACAGATATTAGGGTGGCTGAAGTTATTAATGAGGCCCTGTTCTTGGTATCATAAAATATATAGAAAATCATGAGTTGGAAGGCACCCAAAAGGATCACCACATCCCACTCTTATCTCCTCACAAGACTACCTAAAAATAAAACCATATGTCCAAGAGACTTTTGCAAATGCTTCTTGACCTATGGAAGGCTTGGTGTCATGACCACTTTCATGGGTCCTGTTCTAGTGCCTGGCGACCCTCTCAGTGAAGAATTTTTCCTGATATCCCACCTGAACCTCCCTGTCACAGCTTCATGCCATTCCCTCAGGTCCTTTCACTCTTCACCAGAGAGAAGGGATGAGTGCCCCTCCCCCCCGCCCCTTCCCCTTATGAAGAAGCTGTAGACCATGATGAGGTTTCCCCTCATTATCCTCTTCTGTGAATAAAATAAGACAAGTGACTTCAGTCACTCTTAATACATCTTCCCCTCTAGACATTTCACCATCTTTGTTATCCTCCTTTGGACATTCTCCAATAGTTTTATATACTTCTTAAACAGTAGTGCCTCAAACTACACACTACTCAAGGTTAGGCTTCATCAGCATACCATATAGTGGGACAGCGGGACCTTTGTTTCCCTCAACAATGGGAAGGGAATTCCCTTGATTCCGTAACAATGTTGTGATTGATACACCCCAAGATTGATACAACCCCAGTTGGCCCTTTTGTCTGCCAGGGCACACTGTTGACACATATTCAACTTACCACCTACCACAACCCCTAGATCAGTTTCAAGAGGGCTGCTCTTCAGCCTCTCATTGCCCAGTTTGTATGTATATCCAAGATTGCCTTACCATAGGTTCAGAATCCAGCACTCACTCTTGTTAAACTCCATGCAATTGGTGACTGTCCAGCACTCTAACCTGTCAAGATCTCTCTGCAAGGGCTTTCCACCCTCAATGGAGTCAAAAACTCCTCCTAATTTATTATCAGCTGCAGTCTTATTTAGTATGTTTTTGAGTCGTGCATCAAGATCATTTATAAAACATTAAAGATAACTAGCCCCAAAATGGAACCCTGGCCTTGTGAGAGATGTTTCATAACTGTCTGCATGGGGGCGACGTCCATTTGTTCTTCCCTGTCAGGTGGCCTGGAGCAGCCTGCTACTGTAATTTCACCTAGCTCTGTCTTCCCTTTACACCATAAGCTCTTGGCCAGCTCCTCATTCATTCCCAGGCAAAGCTCCATGCACTCCAGCTGGTCTTTCACATAGCGGGTGACATGTCCTCCAGCCTGTCCTTCCTATTTTAGCACTCCAATCATGGGAGCCATCCTACAACAACCCAATGATGCCAGTAAGACCATAGCCCTGCAAGTGTATGCACATCTCTAACTCATCTTTTTATTCCCTATACTGCATATGCAAGTGTATAGGCACTTAAGAGGGCACCACAGCACGTTGTGCTCCTAGAAGCCTTCTCCATGATGATTCCTTGTAGTTATTTCCTTGCAAACCTGTAAGCACTGGAGAGGACCCTGCTCAAGCTCCGTTTCAATGATTTTGTGATCCCTCCCCATCACACCACCCCATGCCCCTTGTTCAGCAGCCCTCTGCATCATTCTTCCACAAGGCTGCTGGTTACCTCTCCCTCCCTCATCCTTTCTAATTTAAAGCCCTCTTTATGAATTCAACCATCCTACTGGCGAAAATGTCTTTGCCCCTTAGAGAGGTGTATCCTGTCTCTCCCAAGCAGATGTTGATCCTCAAACAGGGTCCCATGGCCATAGAATTGAAAACCTTGTCTCTGACATCAGTTTTGGAGCCAAACTCCTATTAGTGCCCTCCTTCTTACATTCTTTCCCCTCATCAGCAGGATTGAGGAGAACACTGCCACCATTGTATGTAAACCTTTCTTTAAAAAGTTATATTCTAACATTACTGGGCCTTCCCATATCGTTAAGTGTTTGGGATTAAAATACAAAGTATGTATTCATAAAGCTTTCATTTAAACTTTGGTTTTATATAACCTTATTCTGAAATATTAAGAATTTTTCTGTACCTATTTGCTCCTATACAATTTCCTTATAAATATATGTGAATGAATTTAAAGATCATAGAAAGGGATGTTTGTGAGATTCTTCCATAATATGAGCTAATAATGCGTGATCTTTCATCCTTCCTTTTTAGTGTCATTCAGATTTGACCTATATAGTTGCTAATTTTCCCTGGACCATGGATTGCCATTTCTGTCAGTTGGATGTATTTTCTGACAATCCCAAATAGCCATTAGCATGGAGATCAACAAACTTATCTCCAATTATATGACCTGAGTCAGAAATTTAGTAATTGGTCTCTAGAAATCAAAACCTTGTGCCCCAGCTCATCCTCCAGTCTGACAAAATCTGATTACAGATAAGCTTCCACACAACAATCATTATGTAGTTATTACACAGTAATGTAAAGGACAGAAAAAGACTTTGTTTCCCTCTGTTTTTGACTCATCCCTTTACCTCTATTTTTCTGTTTATGTTTGGATTTACTTTTTTTTTTGTGGTGGGGTGGGGTGGGGTGGGGTGAGTGGGTGGAGGCAGAGCTGCCGTTCTCTTTCATCACATTTCATTTCCAGAAAGTTCCTCTGATGTATGTTGCCATAGAAGATTTCTAGTGTACTGGGGTGAGGTGTGTGTGTGTGCGCCATGAGCTTAAAGGAATGTTAAAGGAATGAAAAGGTTTCAGGTGTTAAAAATGATCTGAGCAATGTGGTATGGATTGGTGCTTCGTCCTCAATATTAGCACAACTTCTGAAAGAAGAAGTGTATTACCCTTGTTTGAGAGATCTATGGTATCACTTTAATAAGTAAAACTAATGTGTCATTTCTGAGAGTGCGAGCTTGCTCCTTTTGAGAAGGAAGTATGGAATTTACAAGAAAATAAATTTATTTATAGTAAAAAATACTGATTAGACTGACAGTCCTACAGCCTGCACAATTCAGACACATGCCTCAGTCATTGATTTGGTGGAAACTTTGTCTTTTATGTCCAGAACATAATATAATTTTCAAGGCTGTTCTTCCCATGTGTCTCTGCAAATTTTTGTAGTGATGATATGGCCATTCAAAATCAGACTGAGAGCCACTGGCTCATTTCCCACAGTCTACTGAACAATATTCAGATGGTAATGCATTTTGATCTTTAGTGTTGCATCTCAAGTGCCAATGCTCACAGTAAAAGACATGAACTCTTTGCCAGCATTTTCAGCAATCTTTTTCCATCAGCTTAATGTTCCTGATAAAAAAGTTACAGATATACATTAATCTTTTGATTGGGCAGTTTTAGAGATAGCAGTGTGTTTCTATTTCTGTTTTCTTAGTATACCTGCAAAGTGATCCTAATATTTAGGAATTAGGTCATCTTCTAGAAGTGGTCAACAGTTTTAACTGAAAAAAATACTTCCTGGCTTTAGTGCAACTACAAATTTAGTGTATATTCTGTTGCTGCTTAAATTTTGTATTGATTAGCACATCTGCAGAAGGTAAACTCAGTATTTTTTGCTGTTACCAGGCCTATTGCTTCTAAAAAGACATCAATGTAGTGACTAATTGGCTAGTTCTGAGTCTCTCATTATATCAAGAAATAATCAGTAGTATATGTACGTTAAATGACAGCAACCTGGCCTCACTCTTAGATGTGAGTTGTAAAATAATGAACTTTTCTAAAATGGGATTGGATTAAAAAAGAGAGAAAAATTTAATTCAGCTTCCCTGATCCACAAACATCCATAGTTAACAGCAATATTATTTTTTTTTTTTTTTTTTTTTTTTACTGAAATACACACTTTGTACATGTTTCTGTGAATGGGTCTTTTTATCTATCTATCTGTCTGTCTATCTATCTATCTATCTATCTATAGCCTTTCCATTAAACTTTGGTTTGTAAACTACCCCTACTTGGACCTAGTTCCAATCTGTTTCATGTACTGTCTCTTAATTAGGCTAAGCATTTGTTATATACATTTTTATAGTTATGAATTTGAGAGAATATTGAATATACTCCAGAACTTACAGTTTTACATGCGTAGGGCTCTATACGGCACTGTTCCCTAACTAAGGCATATGATTATTTATATCAGCTAAATTGGTCAAAGTAATTGCATAAGCTAAAAGAAAAGAAAGCTTCATTAATGTACTAAACCTGCTAGTCTATTAAAACCGTATACTCCAAAAGATCTTTTCAAGCTATGTGGATATCTATCTATATGCATGCTAGCATGTTTTTGTGGACATAACAAGATATTCATTCTTTAGTAGTCATTTGACTGTTTCGTTTCCTATTGTAGTTATTTTTCACCAAGTATACACTTTGCCTAATAAGCAAAATTTGCAAATAGTTACAGTAGAAGGCACATCTTCACTGTGGGTCAAGTTATTTATTCAACAATTTATACTCCATAAAACCGTGAACAGTATGACATGCCTGACAACGTTCCTTCAGCTCAGATGTTCTTTCAGCTCATCTGCAAAGAAATGAAATTTGAAACTAAGAATGTAATCGATCTTTTTTTTTTTTTTTTTTTTTTTTTGGTGGGGTGGAGGTGGGCATGGGGGTGTGGTGTGTGTGAATAGTTGAGATTCTGCTTGCAAAATTTTGAAAAATAGACATGAAACTTGAAAAGCTGTGACAACATACCAAGAGTCTTAAGCATTTATTTTATTTTTTTTAAAGAAATACACAAATTTGAGGAAGCTTCTGTTTTTTGAATTTCGTCATTAAATCCCTGATATCCCTTCAATTATGTGTAGCTCAGTAGTTACCACTATCTCTGGTAGTCAGGATTGTTTGTACTCTCCTTCTGACAGCACTGTATTTTATCTGAAATATTTTTCCACTCTATTATTTACCTTTTATTTCCTTTTGCGTTAGCTGTTCTGTTTTTCATACCTTGCTCATTTACTCTAGCTGAAACTTAAGTAAGCTGTTAGTTTAGCTTTTGAAGTTTTTCTAAATTACCCTTAATTTTAACCTCTTCCTACTTAGAAGGCACTATGCCGTCTCACTAAATAGTTCTTTCCTATTTTAATCTCCTTCTTAGCCCGTCAACTTGACTTTTAGCTATTCCTTGTACTTTCTGATGACTAAAATGTAACATTTCTTTGTTGAACGATCCTTTATTTCAATCTTTATTGTTCTTCTACTTGCATTTAATATCCTTTCTTGAAGACATTATTTAGCTAATTAGGTATGAAAACCTCTCTAGAAGTTTTCCCCCTTGGCTGGGGTATAAATTTTAGATTGTTTTTGTACTTTTGTCAGTGCAGCTGTCTTTACCAACCAGTACTCTTAATTTCTCATAATCTATCCTTTTGAAATCGAGAACCTTAGGGCACAGTCATACACTAATTTCTGAAATAGATGTAGCAATTTAAGATGTCATTACCCAATGGCTATTCATTAATACCCTTCAGTTGTTTGAAATTGTTGGAACATCAGCTATGTGGACTGATAACTGATGACACAAGCATTTCTAGTCCTTTTCAGAACAAAGAGGAACAGGTTTGTTTAAACTATTAGCAGCGGTTTACATTCATCCATTTTACTTTGTACTGAAATACACTTCCACACTGAGCTATTGTCTCTCAGCTGAAGGGTTGGTTACAAATTGCTGAAGAGTAGTAATAGCACACTGCAGTCAACTTCATGGCTCTTTAGAGGTGTTGGCTGGAGGAACCTTTGGAAGTCACCTCCTGCAACCTGCCTTTGCAAATAGGATGGTAAACCAGTTAAGGTAGAGTCAGTTGCAAATATATCTTGTGAAGGCTGAAAAACCTTGACACTTTAGTTTCAGACTACACCTGTCTCTTTAGTTGCAGACACTCTTATGTTTATTATTAGATATCAATGAAACTGACTGAATTTGAGAAATGTTAATTAAAATGTTAATTAATGACAAATATCTAAAGCTGAATATTCTGTAGCTGTTTACTTGCTTAAAATCTGATGTCCTCTTCCTGTGTAGTCTCTCTGGTTTGTGCTAGATAAAAATTACCATCTACAGTGTCAGCATTTCATAGGCAACTGTTTACTAGAGTTTTCTTCAGCAGGGAAATCTGTAGCTGTTACCAAAGATGTAATTAATGTAATGAAAATGAATTGCATTGTAATTTATTGTTTTGAACAGATTACATACCTATTTGTGCTGTAAAATGGCTTTAGATTTAAAATATACATATATATTGGACAATTATAATGCTTCATGTATCACATTCATGTTTAAATACAAGCATTTTGCTCTGTGAACTTTTAGAAATGCACATTGAAGTTTAGAGAAGCAATGCTTCTGATATTAAAGTCCACAGAAGTGAATTAATCTTTCTCTGGCTTTTATAATTTTCCTGTCTTTTTACTGTGAGAACAGATATAATAGTCCCATGTTCCATGCAACCAATGAAATGTTTGGAACAGATGGAGGCACCATTATGTGAATTACTAAGAAGCCAAAATTTGTTTGTGTAATCTGTTCAGGATGTTCCCACAGATAGTTAATATCTATTTATAATCACTCACAAATATTTCCCATTTTATGTATATATAAATGGGGTGGATTCATGAATGATTTATGAACAAAGAAGCGAACTGCATTTGTCAGATGAATTATCTGCAGTGGGTAGTTTGACCTACTCACGGGAGGTCCCATATTTTGAGTTTTAATGTTATTAGGGTCTACTTGTGTGATGGAATTTTTAATAAATACATAATGATAAAAGTGGTTCATTAATGTTTTTCTTTCAAGTCATATTGATTCATATCATGCTCATCTGTCAAAATATTCTTCAAAACAATAAGCTAAATTGAAATGACATTTACTCTATGGAAATTCTAAACAAAACAGTCAGAAAATGACTTTTCTATTACAGAATCTTTTCATTAAGATGATGAAAATTTAAAAAATACTGTAGCATGAAAATGGTGAAAAGTATCACTAAATGTCCATCAGATGCCCTTAACAGATCATTGCCAAGCTAGTGAATTTCTTGGTTGGTTACACATCCTCATTTTCATTTCAAGATACCACAGAAAGCATTCACTGATGGCCAGCAATTAGTACTTAATCAGGTCTTATGGCTCAAATATTTGTCAGCAGCAATGGAGAGGAATCATTTGCTTCATTTCTGAAGTTCACGGCCGTCCTCTGCGTAAAGCAATGCTCGTTAGCATTCGGGAACATTGCATGGACAGCCTTTCTGGTGTTTTATCTCATATGACTTTTTTCTTATCACTAGGAATGATTAGTGTCTTTACAAAAAGGCTCTTCAAAAATATTCCTCAAGTATAAATTCCCTGTTATTGTTTATGGATCATTTGTTTCTAGTTTGTTTAGCTGTAGATAGGATCTTTATATAAAATTATTCTTCTTTCTTTTTTGGTAACTCATTTTAACTTTGAGATGGAACTGTGCCTTTGGGATCCAAAATAGCTCCCTCTGTGACTTAGAAATCATGCACACAAGCTGACTGAATATTACAGAACAGTCCATTTCCCTTCTTATCATGAAAAAAAAAAAGGAAAAAAAAAAAGATGTTCTCTTCGTTTCTGTGGAACAGGGAAAGGAAATTGAAGTGACGGAATAGAAGATGCCCTACCCTCATCTTTCCATGAAAGACTTGGATCAGTTTCAGAGAGGAAGAGTAGAGAATCATGCAAACATTTGTGTTGTAGGAATTCAAATGATGCCTGTGCTTGTTTCCTCTGTTACAGATGTTAACAACAATCATTCAGTGAAACAACTGAAAGGCACAGCTGCTTTATTCCACATCCTTGTTGATTCTCAGTGCATTACAGAGCCCCAACAAATACCATTTTATTGGGTATTTCTAATGTCTCTTGAAAGTGCATCACTGGATTTTGGGTTTCCACAAGTAAATCTTCAGATAAGGAAAGAAGTGGATACAATCTTTTCTTATCTATGAGATTAAGCTATGCCACTAATATAACATAAACTATGCTACAATATTTTACATTTATGTTACTCTTTGCAAAGATCACACAGCCTCATAATTCAATTAATATGTGACAATACTTAAATTTATTTTAAAAGATCAAAATATAAGGCAGTTTATATTTTTTTCTGAGATATCAAAATAATTATTTGAAACCTGTTTTTATTTCTTTTACTGTTTCAATTAAGGGTGCACAATAAAATCAGCTCTTATAGCTTCTCCATGGAAAGGTCTTGCATAATTTAATCCATACTGGTGAGTTCACAGTTCGTGTATTTGCATTACAAAGGAAAGTGTATAATCATGTTGACCCTGTTAATCAAGGTGTCAAGACAATAAAAGGAGAATTTTTTTTCCCTTCAAAGTCAAAAGCAGTAAAGCTTGAGGTTAAGTACTACCAATTCTGAGCACAGTAGAGGAGTTATCTTGCATTCTGTACTGCTATTTATACATTCCAACTTAATGTTTACATAACCTGAGAGCAGATCTGTGTCAACGAGAGTTCATTGTACAGTCGTCTCTTTTCTGAAGAATTGCTTCCCAGACAGTTTTCTTCTCTCTATGGGAGAGATCTTCCATGATCTTCTAATGAATTGAATCTTAGGCTTATACCATTTCTCTAAGCTGTCAACATATTTGAAACTGTAATTCTACTCTTCCAGCCTTGCTTATTTTCCTTTCTAATGTGGAATGTAAACATATTTACATTCTATAAAAACATGTTTTCATGTTTAATAAGGGCATTTTCTTGTCCTATATTTAATTTGTGAGATGTAAACTAGATGCAGGCCCAAATTAAGCCTCTACAGAATCCCATTAAATAAGTCTATCCATTGTGTTAGTGAAACACTAACAACTACTCACTGAACATCGAAGTCCTGAATCTGTGTTCATGTTAGAAGTTTTTGCATTGTGATGCTGCTGCTTTATTTTTATTTATTTATTTTTAATGAGAAAGTTATGAAAAAACATCTGAAATTTTGCTAAAGTTCATAAAACCTGTTATCTTACTGTGTCACAGAACCACAGCAGGACTGTGGCTGACTGGCACTTCTGCAAATTGCCAAGTCCCATTCCTGCTCAGAGCAGGGTTACCTGCAGCAGGTTGCTCAGGAGCATGTCCAAGTGAGTTTGAATATGACCAAGACTGGGCACTCCACATCCTCTTTGGGTAACTTGTTCCAGTGTTTGACAACATTCACAGTAAATAAGTGTTTTCTCATATTTAAAAATTATTTCCTGTGTTTCAGTCTGTGCCTGTTGCATCTTGTCTTGCCACTGGGCAACACAGAGTCTTCCTTTCCCCCTTCATCAGATTTTTATACACATGGATAAAATCCTCCCTCAGCTTTATCTTTCCCAAGCTAAACTCCTAGCTCACTCAGGAAAAGAAACTACTTTCTGTAAGAAAACTACCTTCTTTTCAAATATTTATGTTTCTAATTAAATCTACTTCTGCCATAACTCATATTGGTGTTGATCTTTTTCATTCACTTACTAATAGCTTTGTTACTTTTGTATGTTCCCAGGTATTCATATTAAACTTGTTATCTAACTTTTGTCTCCTTTTAAAGAAAGACAGCATATTTGCCTATTTCTGGTTGTCTCATTCGTTTCCTATGAGATCTTAGAGTGCCTCTCTGGTGATGCTAACATTTTAATAGACCATTTTTCATCTTGTAAGGTTAAACTGATCTTCTTGAAGTTATTCCAAGGTATCTGAGAGATTTAAATGTTCTGTTACCTGTCCCTTTCCTCCTACTGATTGAGGTCTTCTCTTTTCCTGCTTTAACTGAAATGATCAATAAGAATGACGAAACTGAGAGTAAAAATGCATTTTTAGTTACTTATGAGTTCTATTATTTTGGAATATGAGGTCAGTAGATCAATGTTCTGTCAATGCTGAATACTTAACAGTGACTTACTGTTAGCTATGGTACTCTCTGACACATTTTTTCTACTTAGAAAGAAGAGAAAGGACAAGAGCGCTTGGGCAGTGCAGAAAAGTCCAAGGCACTGAGACCAGCTCATTTCTGAATGCTACACTGGTGGGATGATTTACACAGTTATGTTTAATTACATAGTTTTGTTCTTTTCTGTATTGAATTTTGAAGGGACCTTATTAAGCTAAAGTAGGAAAAACCTTTTTAAAACCAGAAAAGCATAAAACACATGAAAAGGAATCCAGATGGATGAAAAATCAATTTCAAGTCTTGTGTATGTACTTGCCTGCTAGGAAAAGACTGAATAATCTCTCTGAAGAAGAATTCATTGGGCACAGAAACTAGATTGCCTTCCTTGTTCATAACAGTAGTTAACAAAGGCAGGAGTGGCCTAGCAGAATGACAGTAGCAGAAAGGAGGGATTCTGTACTTTACCCATTAGCATAGAAAGGAATACTTAAGGTTTATTTTTAAAAATTTGGTTTAAGTGCAAATACATAATAGGAAAGTTGTTAATCATTTTCAGAGATAATTTCTTTTGATTCTTGTCAAGTGAATCTTTGTTAAACATAGTTTTGTATGCAAGAAAGCCCAGTGAATTGCCTTGGCACATGCTTGTTAAGTAAGCTTCAGAAAACACAATTTTAATTCTGAATTTCATGATTATAAAATATAGTGCAGATAATAGGATCACTTCATCTTGTTCCAGGTTTTTAATATCAGCTTTTTAAGAATTTTTATGTATTTTTTTGCCTAATGAAGAAGTAGGTTCTTTCCATCCTGTGGAGTTAAAAAAAAATAAAATAAGGAAAACCTCTCTATTCATTGTAAGAATACAATACTTTTTTTCACCTAGCCCTTCCTTTGTGCAACAGAATATTTTGGATTTGTTGAATATTACTTCTTAGATGGCTCATTATAGCACTCCTCTCAGAAATAGCAATAAGCCATATTGCTAACAACTGGCAAACACTCTCCATCCTTTTGTTGTCTCCTGTTGGACCCTGTGAGTGCAGGGTTACCATACATTTAGATTCACCTTTATTTAGAATGAAGCGTGATGAGAATTTTCATTGCCCTGCCTTTCCTAAGGAAATTCTTTAAGTGGTCTGTGTAGTGGGTTTACATGGCAAGGTTTTGGTAGCAGGGGGCCATGGGGGTGGCTTCTGTGAGAAGAATCTAGAAGCTGCCCCATGTTAGGTAAGAGCCCCACTGCTGACCAGAGCCGAACCAATAAGCAATGTTGTTTGTGCCTCTGTGAGAGCATATTTAAGAAAGGAAAAAAAAAAAATGTTGCCCAACAGCAGCTGGGAGAGTGAGAGGAGTGAGGAACAGCCTTGCAGGCACCAAGGTCAGTGAAGAAGGAGGGGGAGAGGTGCTCCAGGCGCCAGAGCAGAAGTCTCCTGCAGCCTGTGGTGAGGAGCATGGTGAAGCAGGCTGTCCCCCTGCAGCCCGTGGAGCACCACAGTGGAGCAGGGTTCCACACTGCAGCCCGTGGAGGACACCACGGTGGAGCAGGTGGACCTGCACCGATGAAGGCTGCGGCCTGTGGAAGACCCCTGCCAGAGCAGATTCCGGGCTGGACCTATAGTCTGTGGAGAGGAGACCACACAGGAGCAGGTGACCTGGCAGGAGCTGCTGCCTGTGAGGGACCCAGGTTGGAGCAATTTGCTCCTGATGGATGGACCCCGTGGTACGGACCCATATCTGGAGCAGTTCTTGAAGAGCGGCTGCCTGTGGGAAGCCCACGCCGGATCAGTTCAGCAAGGACTACATCCTGTGGGAGGGACCCCACAGCACAGAGGATGAGAGTGATTGAGAAGGAGTGGCAAAGAAGAAGTGCTATAGACTGACCATAACCCCTGTTCCCGCGTTCCCCTGCGCCGCTCGGGTGGGGGGAGGTGGAAGAGGGTGGATGGGGGGGAAGGTGCTTTTGGTTTCTTTCCTTTGTTTCTCGCTTCTCTAGCTTGTTAGTAATAAATAATAAATCTTACTATCTCCCTGTGCTGAGTCTGTTTTGCCCGTCACGATAGTTACTGCGCGGTCCCCCTATCCTTACCTCAACCCTTGAGCCCTTTTCATCGTATTTTCTCCCCTTTCCTCTTTGAGAAGGGGGAGTGAGAGAGCGGTTGTGGTGGAGCTCGGCTGCCCACCCGAGTAAAACCACCACAGGAAATTCTTTAAGTGAAGAAATGATCTTATCCTCATCTGCTGTTCCTTCTTGCATCAGCCAATGAAGTTCATTCTCCTCCTTCTTTGTTCAGGTGCCTTGAAATAGCATTGTCTAAGGGCTTGCTCATTCTAAAATTCTGTAGTGAGAAAGACAGGTAAACACAAATAAATGAACAAAATTCCCTTGCCACAACAGATTGCATAGGAATAACAAATTTGACTGTCCACAAAATTAAACATTTCACAGAATATTTGATTTCCTCTAAAATTTTTGCCTTTAAGATTTTTTTTTTTTTGTTAAGCGCATTTTGACAAAAGTAAAATATTATTGGTTTGAATGTAATTTGTCTATCTGCTCCTATTCTCACTCAAAGGTTCTCACTGTACTGTATGCACTTTCTTAAATATTAATCATGTTTTCTCATTGGGATATTGGAGCTTTTTCATCAGTTGTTCAGATTATGATTTACCTGCAGGGTTAGATATGAAAATTAAGTGTATTCTTATATCTGATGACTTTGGATCTCTTTGCAGACATGTAAGGAAGTCTCAGATACAAATTTTGCATGTGTACAGGTAGTTAAAGTCATCTCACAATGACATCACAGAGGCACAGAAGTACTGATACATACAAACTGAAGGTCAAGTGGGGCTGGAAAGTACTGAGTATAGTAAACAATTTATCTGAAAACAAGAAAATGTTTTAAATAATGTGTCTTTGTTGTTTGAATGCTCACATATACAAAGCAGTTAGTCTGAAAATTGTTCAAAATAACTACTTAACATGGGCTTACCTTTCTTAATTGGAGGGTTAATTGATGCACTTTGCTGTATATCTTCTTTTGAGTTTTAATTCTTACCGTTAGATCAGCTTTATCAGTCACTTCACTCATCAGAGAGGTTTTAATCCTTAGAATCAGGCACTGAAGAAAATATGACGGAGAAGCTCAAGATGCAAATATGTGATCGTAACCCCAAACCTCCTAGGAAATGATTTCTCAACTTTGTATTGAAAGGCTCAAGAATAAAGAAAATATTAACACAAACTACATTTCTAATGCTGGAGTGGTTTATCATATTCTACTCTTAGCTTGATTTCAAGTACACTGAAGTGAGATATGGAGAACTCTAAGTTAGTGAAGAGCTGGTTTGGCAGTGTCACAGATCATCTGAGCAAAGAACAAGTTGGAAGGTTTTGCAAAATATCAAGGTATGAATTGCATCATCAGAAATCTGATATTTCTGTGTTGGAGTATTATGTGTTTGTCTCAGTTTTTGAATTCTGCTTTTTTTTTTTTTTTTTCTGTCATGGCAACAAAAAGCATGGACTACCTAATAAGAGATTGTCCTGGTATTCTGTCCTTTGAGTAGGCCATCTGTGATAATTTAAAGTTTAGAGTTTGAGTGGCAATGCTTTCAGCACCATATTTAGCACTCAAATGCAAGCCAAAAGTTTGATTGGATAATTATTTAAGCTTTTGGTGTACCGATATTGGCTGCTGTCTTAGGACTCTGGGTAGTGTAAGAGCACTTAGATCTTGTAGTTCTGGGAGTCAATCCAGTAGAAACTTTTGCACAGTATGAGAGTTCAGTACTAAAAGTGCTGATTAGGTGTGATGGTTTTACTCGGGTGGGCAGCCGAGCTCCACCACAACTGCTCTCTCACTCCCCCTTCTCAAAGAGGAAAGGGGAGAAAATACGATGAAAAGGGCTCAAGGGTTGAGGTAAGGATAGGGGGACCGCGCAGTAACTATCGTGACGGGCAAAACAGACTCAGCACAGGGAGATAGTAAGATTTATTATTTATTACTAACAAGCTAGAGAAGCGAGAAACAAAGGAAAGAAACCAAAAGCACCTTCCCCCCCATCCACCCTCTTCCACCTCCCCCCACCCGAGCGGCGCAGGGGAACGCGGGAACAGGGGTTATGGTCAGTCTATAGCACTTCTTCTTTGCCACTCCTTCTCAATCACTCTCATCCTCTGTGCTGTGGGGTCCCTCCCACAGGATGTAGTCCTTGCTGAACTGATCCGGCGTGGGCTTCCCACAGGCAGCCGCTCTTCAAGAACTGCTCCAGATATGGGTCCGTACCACGGGGTCCATCCATCAGGAGCAAATTGCTCCAACCTGGGTCCGTCACAGGCAGCAGCTCCTGCCAGGTCACCTGCTCCTGTGTGGTCTCCTCTCCACAGACTATAGGTCCAGCCCGGAATCTGCTCTGGCAGGGGTCTTCCACAGGCCGCAGCCTTCATCGGTGCAGGTCCACCTGCTCCACCGTGGTGTCCTCCACGGGCTGCAGTGTGGAACCCTGCTCCACTGTGGTGCTCCACGGGCTGCAGGGGGACAGCCTGCTTCACCATGCTCCTCACCACAGGCTGCAGGAGACTTCTGCTCTGGCGCCTGGAGCACCTCTCCCCCTCCTTCTTCACTGACCTTGGTGCCTGCAAGGCTGTTCCTCACTCCTCTCACTCTCCCAGCTGCTGTTGGGCAACATTTTTTTTTTTTTCCTTTCTTAAATATGCTCTCACAGAGGCACAAATAACATTGCTTATTGGTTCGGCTCTGGTCAGCAGTGGGGCTCTTACCTAACATGGGGCAGCTTCTAGATTCTTCTCACAGAAGCCACCCCCATGGCCCCCTGCTACCAAAACCTTGCCATGTAAACCCACTACATCAGGTAGTGTTGTGTGTGTGTATGTGTGTATGTGTGAATCTGTCAGGGAAAATCCCTCCACTGGATTAGCAGATATTCCTAGTTTTGGTTAGGTATCTAACTGTAGTTTAAAAAGTGGGAGGAAAAAAAAATAAGGCAGTAGTTATTAGGTTTCTCAATGACAAAATTAGGTATTTCATTAAATTTCATTAATCTCACTTAAAGTCTGGGGTCTGGGATTCGTGATAGGAATGAGACACCGTCCTAACACTTAAGATGTTGGAAAATAAAAATAAAAATGCCATTTGAAGTGAGATATGAAGTTATTTCAAGACAGCAAACATAACTTTCTTAGTGACAGACTCAAGAGCATCTTTCCATCTGGTACAATGAGGCCAGAGCTTAGTAAACAACAAAATAATAATATTTGTTGGGAAGCTGATACCAAAGTAATATTAGAGCAGTTCTTGAGGAAATTTAGAATACTATCTGTTGTCTTTATCTGAATAAAAGTTGTCAGTGACCTTTAGAACATGTCACAGAGGCTAGTAGAAGCCCATGGTTAGAATTAGGGTTTAATATAGTAGAAGCCATGAATTTACGTCAGAATCACAAAATCACAGAATGGCTGGGGTTGGAAAGGACCTCTGAAGACTACCCAGTCCAACCCCCTTGTTGAGCAGGATCACCTACAGCACATTGTGCAGAAGGGCATCTAGGCAAATTTTGAGTATCGCTAGAGAAGGAGAGTCTACAACCTCTCTGAGCAACCTGTTCCGGTGCTCTGTCACCCTCACAGTAAGGAATTGCCCTCTAATATTCAGCTAGAACTTCCTTTGCTTCAGTTTGTGTCCATTGCCTCTCACCCTCTCACTGGGCACAACTGAAAAGAGACTAGCTCCATTCTCTTGACACCCTCCCCTCAGATATTTACACACATTGGTGAGGTTTCACCTTATCTTCTCTTTTCCAGGCTAAACAGGCCCAGTTCTCTCAGCCTGTCCTCGTACAACAAGTGCTCCAGTCCTCTAATCATCTTAGCAGCTCCATGGAAAACATATTACAGAAAGAAATTCTTAGTCAGAGAAAGAGGAATAATGTCCCAGGTGGTGTTACTGAAGATCGTTTAAATTAAGAGTTATAATTTAGTTTTAGTAAATTAGAAGCTTTTAACCCTAAAAATAAACTTTTAAGAAGCAGATCCCAAAGGCCAAAATACTGGTGATTCTGTTCTACCTTGCTCACATTACAAACACCATTTGCTTGTCCCGGCTATTACTGTGGTAAAGATTATGATTTAAAAGATCTGAAGATATGAAAATAAGGTAGACAAACCAAAGCTACTTTTAAGACCATGAGATATTTGGTTTCTCAAAGATAAAATGCAGAACAGAATTTTATAGCTAGTTATTGAGTTAACTCTAAACCAAAATTTCAGGTTAGGCTTTATAAACTATGATCTATAAAAGGCCAAGAACAATGAATTTCAGGTAAGGCCAAAAATGAATTCAGAATAGTGGTGTCTTGGTATCTCAATGAACAAAATTAGTAGTGTCACTAAACACAGTTTAAAGTTGAATAAACTGGAAGATGTGGCTGTGCAGAAAGAAGGTCATAGAAAGAGGCAACAAAAATACTGAAACATTTCATATTTGACTTCTCAGTAACAAAGTAATAAAATTCCTTGGAGTGACAGTGAATGCATAGTTGTAAAGCAAACCCAGAAGGAAGTGTGGGAAAAATCACTTTTAGATTTCTCATTGAAAATAATTAAGTACTTTCTTAAATGTGCCTAGAGTCTTGCGGAAATTTAGAGTTAAGGTTCAGTTAGGGTTTAAGTAAATTTAATTAGAAAATTAAGGAATGAGTGTAAGAATGTCTTTGAAAAGATTACCCTAGAGGAAATAGGATTTTAGTCATTAGGGCTCTCAGTGATAACAACAAAAATAATTGTTGTGAGGTACTGGGGGATGCCTAGATTTAGGGAGAGACTGCAAGTCTGTAACAAAAAGGAAGGTTCAGACTATCACTGTAAGAAGGAGTGGAAAAAAAAAACAAAACACACACACACACAAAACCACACCCACAGAAGGCTGACCTTAAAATAAATAAATAAATAAATAAATAAATATTAGGACTAGATTAGGACTAGCATTGTAATCATATCCCAGAAAAAGTGTGGAAAGTAATCATGATCTTTCTTGGGAAGAAAATGAAACATCAGAACCTGAGGGGCAGCTTGTGAATACTGTGAACCAAGGTTAAAGGCTAGGTAAATATGTGGATTATTCCACACAAAAAGGTAGATGTATGGGACAACTTTCAATTAAATGTGATGTGATATAAATGGGAATTACATGACAATTGAGAGCATGCTGAGGGAAAACTTCAGAATAAACCTTTTTTTTTTTTTTTTTTTTTTTTTCAGTAAGCAACTGATGAAAGAAAGAAGGTTCAAACTAGCTCATCACTAAAGTAAGCTGTAAAATGTACATAAGACAGTCTGCATACCATATTTAAGGGAAACAATTATTTATGGTATGTCCTCCTTAACTTAGATGGGACAGGTTTGGATGATGCTTTTCTGGATGTCATTTACGAACAAAGAAACTGGTAGCAAAAATGATGATCAGTGTTAGCCTTGGCTGTAGTGGCCATGAAACAATGTATTTCAAGGTCTTGATGGGAGAGAGGAAGGCAAATAGAATGAATAGTAAGGACCCTTGAACTCCAGAAAAGCAAATTTTAATTTCCATTGGAAAATGGGAATGCAACTTCAAAGGGCAAAGAAGCTTAGTTATTTAGGACAGCAACCTCTGAGTTCAAGACAGGCCCCTCCCAACATTCAGGACATGTTGATGTACCAGGAGACCAGGTAATTCATGGCTAAAACCCAATACAAAAAGATGTGTTACAGGAGTTGGAAGTGAGGACATATTCACCGGTGTGTGGTGACAAGGCAAGAAGCAGAAGGCACAAGCTGAAACATGAGCTACTCAGGCTGGAGATAAAGAAAAAACAGTCACCATGAGGATAATTAAGCAGTGGAATGGGCAGTACAGAGAAAATGTGAAACCTCCCATTAGAACTGACATTATAAAGCTCTGAACAACTTGGCCTGAATGCACCGTTGACCCTGCTTTGGGCAGGAAGCTGAATAAAGACCTCCATGGATTACAGCAGCCTGCAACACCCAGTGGTAGAACCACAAGGTGTCAGTGAGCACAGCCTAAGGCTTTTGTTGCACTTGAGTAAATGAGAAACTACTTAGAGACAAATCAGACATTTGAAAGTAGATTTCAAATTGAAGATAGTAGTAAATAAATTTTTCTCTTGGTATATAATTCATATGACTGAGCTTTTTGTGAGCCTAGGCTAAGGACTGGTAAAGAAGAAGTGCTGGAATAACAGTAAATGTATCATTGGTTACTAAGTTTCTCAGTGAAAAAATTAACATCACCACTGCTTTGACTCTATTGATCTAGTCAAGCCATTGTCTAGTACTAGAGTTTGGGGGTGTGTATTCCACAGTGTGACAGCATCAGCACAATTAAAATGCATGCCCCAAAATAAATTTAGAACAGGAGCTATTTGGTTGCTTGGTATGAAAATTAGGAGTGATGTTCCCCGTAGTACTAATGAACCTGATTTAATCTTAGGGTTAAAGCTGGGTTTTAGTAGACGCTCTAGACTGTAAAAGTGAAAATTTAAAACAGAGACCAAAAGAAAGCATAGGACAATAGCTGGTATTGGCTTTCAAGATGGAAGAGGGAACATGATTATCTGTCACTACTGCACATTGCATAAACTCAGGGTTTGTCTTTATTGTAGAAGATGTGACTGTCACTGAGACTCTAGTTTAATTTAGTTGTCTAAACAAAGTTGTCTAACTTGAAATACTCTATGTCATCCTTCCTGCCCTCCAACTGTTTCTCCAGAATTTTCTGTCATATTTAGGCTGTAAGTCATACATGTTTGTAAATGGTATTTGTGATCATACTGTTAGAGCTGATTTTGCAGTTGGGGATCTGTAATAGACCCTATGGAATAACTGTAAATTTTCCATGGACCTTATTGCAAAATGTGTTAAGAATGTTTTTCATTAAGGCTCTGAAGGATGCTATTAGTTGAACTTCTGATTAAATTTATTTATTTATTTATTTATTTATTTATTTTTTGTCTGAACAAGAATAAATCTAATGCTAGAATTTCATAATTTTGGAAATAATGGATTCTTAAAGTTCCCTCATCACCCAAAATTTGTTCACTAGTTTGGCTGTTCTGTAACTTAGGAGAGTATTCAAGATAGGGATAGAGTTTTTATTAGGGTTTAGGTAAATCTATCACATTGAATTATGATATTTTTGGAACCTTATGCCATAGTATATATGATAAATCATGACGGTTTACGCTCCTGTGGATACACACAGTTGTGTGCTGATAACTCCTTTTCACAATGGTAGCTATATCACAAAAGGCTATGAGCAGAGAAAGAAGAGGAAGAGCTGTGGTTCTTTCATCAGGGTAGCAGTAAAGAAAGAAAGGAGAAATATGTTTGGAGAAAAATGGAATGCCTGAGTTTGACTTAAGGATGTGGATTCAGACTCTAGACTCTAGGTCCTAAATTAGTTTTGAGCCTAGTACTGACAATAGGAATTTGTGTGGTCCAATAGTTATCAATAAGTAAATTTACTACTGGGTCTAACAAGGGCCGTAGAGATCAGTCAAGTCTGGAATCACATGGGTATGACTAGTTCAGAGGCAAGCAGAAAAAGGGGTATAAAAGAACTACCAATACTGCCAAATCTGGAAAGGAAAAATGAACTCAGATTAGAGTTGAAGTTTAGTCTTGTGCTGTTACAGTAAGGACCTGCTAAGGTACTATTAGTGCTGTTGTTAATGCTGGGGTTAATATACGAGTATAGTCCAGCAATAGTCAGTGATCTGGATTTATTGCTTCATCCACCCTCTCTTACTGGGTTAGGGTTAGGACTGGATTCATGGTTGATCTCCTGAATAAACTCAGGGGCTGCCCATGTTTAAGTTGATGCTAGAGTTGGTGTAAGTTAAATTAAGTAAGCAATGCCTACTAATAGGACTGGCAGAGGGTACAGGGATTGAGCAAAGGTCAGATCAGAACTCAAGGAACCAAGGTAGGTTTATTGTTATGTCCTAAAATGTCAGAAACATTAGATAGCTTTTACACACTAGATTACTAAGACTTTTTTTTTTTTTTTTTTTTTTTTTTTTTTTTGGGGGAGGGGGAGTTCAATAAATATTTCTGGACTAGAAAGATCTGAAAAAGTGGGTTTAGGAAATGGCAGGATTACTGGCAAACACCAGGTTTCATTGTGGTGCGGCCTGCCTAGGTTCAACTTCTATTTGTTTATGTACTAGGTTCATAGGAACACAGCAGAAGATGTTGCTGTCATGTGCACTGCATGCTGTTGCTGATGTATTTTTTGTGGAAAACAAAACAAAACAAAGCATAACAACAAAAACATAACAAGGATGAGAAAGAAAGGACCATTACTGTGACATTGTGCAATAGCACAGGAACAAATCTGCATAGTAATGGCCCAGGAATTAGTCACTATATTCAGTACAGGAACATATGTTGGTGTTTTCCTTGCTAGCTGTTTGTGCTGATCACCTCAGTGAAAAAAATTCTAGAAAGAATGATTACCTTTATAATCCCAACCAGATTGCCTGATCATCCTTTTAGTGACATACGCATCATAATTTTCCAGCCGCTGTCAGAGGAGCTCTATTCTCAGCTCTTAATGATGTGACATGACACTCCCACCAGCGGCAAAGGTTTAGAGCACACTAAAAGCATGTCCATCAAGATGCTAATAAAAAACACCCAGATGCTCTGGTAGGAAGAAAAAGTGCAGGAGGAGAAAGTACTGTTGCCTGAAAATGCTTTTCAGGAACATCTGAAAGACACAGTTAATTAAAAACATCTCTGTTGAACACTTAACTGCAAATCTTCAGTAAGAGAGCATTAGGATGAGGCAATGCTAGAACTTTTTCAACAGAAGCTTTGTACACCTTAGCAGGAAAAGTAGGCAGAATGAAGAAGTTATAAAAACACAGCAGCAACAGACCTTCATATTGTCTAAATGGCATGGTGAAACATACTGGAAAAAAATCCTTTGTTTACTCACACACACTCCTAAGCTTCTCTTGACCATACCCCAGTACCACTTTTCTATCCTCAGTTGGGAAAATCCACAGTGATGATGAACAAAACATTCTTCTTCCCTGAAGCTTCAGATTGAGTGTTGCAGTCCTTTGTGGAGCTTGTTTGAAAGGCAAGGGTTCAGTAGACAAACTGCAGTATTGTTTTATGGGATTTTGATAAAACGTTTTGTTGTAGGAAACAAAAGAAACTCTGATGTAACTATTGAATTGAAAGATACACCATATTTTCATTTGATAGGTGCCAGTTAAAGATCTGTCCTTTAAATAATGGAAAAGGGAAATCAGAAAAAAAAATTACTAAGAAAGAAAAAAAATCTATGTAATCTTTATGGAGATATATATAAGATTAACACCAGAAGGATTCATAAGATTAAAATCATTTATTTTATAAGCGAAATGAACATAGAATATCTTTGAGCATTTGGATGAGATACTACCTTCAGACTTAGCAGATGTGATTGGAAATGAAATCAGCCATGAGATAGTTTTGTTCTAAAAAAATCAACTACTTTCCAGAATTAATTTAAAACTGCTGCCATGAAATAAGAAACATATGCAGGGAAATAAATTAACCAAATAACAACAGGACCAGAAAAGATTAATAAGACCATCTTGCAGGTAGAACAGGTGATTATTTCCAGCAGTTTGGATTTCTTCCTTGCATTCTGCATAGTTCTTAGGATGACAGACTGGTAAATTCATTCTGCTTGGTAAAAAAAAAACCACACAAAACAACAACAACGACAACAACAACAAAAAACTTGATGGTTTTCTTCCACCTATGCAGTAATTTAAACTCTGCAATTACACACTTCCAATATTCATAAGGTAAAGAAAAAGACAAAACATTCTTTGGAGGCCTGATTATAATAATATATAAATTATATTAGTAAGCGAAGTCATATAATAAAGTATGCATACTTTTTTTTTGTTGTTTTGGATTTTTAGAAAGAAATAGGCAGAGACATTCTGGAACATCTCAGCAAACACAAAATTATAAATACTCAATAGAAGAGCTTAGATATCAAAATAAAAGCAAAATGACCCTTTCAGACTCTGAGGTTTCCTTGAATTTTTGTAGTATAACATGTTGGCAATAAGGCAAACCTTTCTGAAAACGGTACATTCACCATATGCTACAGATACTGTGGCTTTATTTATTTATCTATTTATCTATTTATTTATTTATGTTTTAGAGTTTAAACAAGGGCTTGCTGATTTCACTGATGTAACAAAAAATTGTTGGTTTTAAGATTAACATATGTTATATGATTGCACTATAGGCAACACAAGAGCATTCTGCAGAAGGTTGGAGTTACTGCACTTTTTGTATTATAGAGGTAACCCTGAAAGGAGAAGAAGAGGAGCTAGTATAATCATGCAATTTACTCTTGCACATTTGATATACTGCAGAGGATGAAATGCTTTCTTTGGCTAAACGCATGGGTAAACAAAATACAGAATATCTTAAGAGTTACGGCAGAATGATTAAAATAGTTAAAAATAACTTCAAGGTCTTCCATCTTCTTGGTACCTGTCTTTGACAGTGTTGTCATAAAATAATTTGAAAGATAGAGATCTGGTCCATTCCCCTGCTCAAGGGAGATCAGTAAGCTGTTTTTCATTCCTTGGAGATTTTTGTCCAGTGAATCCAGAAGATACCTAATGCTGAAGATTCTACAACTATCACATGCAGTTTCTTCCAGTGCTACATAATTTTTACTATTGGATTTTTTCTCTTACTCTCTAGAGTTATCTTGGTTCTCACTACTTGGATGAGAGAAATAGTAGTCTTTTCTTCACCCTGTTATTTAAATTTTCATCACTGCATATATATATGTGTGTGTGTGTTTGTGTGTATAAATACACAAATATGGATTATTTATCTACACATCTACCTACAGACCGATGTGTAGATAGATACAGAGTCTTATTATTATTATTTATTTATTTGTTTATTTACTTAGATGCAGAGGACCCAGAACTGGTCTTAGAAGTCTAACTGAGGCCTTGCAACCACTTAGGACTTTTTCACATTTGTTGTGAGTTTATTATGTACAGTTTTTGGGATATTGTTAGGAAGGAAGAGGACTTTTAAATATCAGTTGAGAACTATATGTAAAGTTACCACATAATTTCTTCCAGTTGACAGTAAACACTTGAAAACCTATTGCAGCCCTTTACAGTTGCCGCAGCTATTTCGGTAATGGTGGTGCCTGAAATAGCATTGTGGTTTATGAAGGAAAGACTTCAAGAAAGGAACTTCATCTAATGTAAAACTTCATCTAATGTAAAACTTCATCTAATGTAAAATGATTTTCAGTTTTGAGAAATGAAATTGTATGATACGCATAGAAGGAACGTATCATGGACAGCCTCCACATATTATTACTTGAGAATACACATATTATTCAGGCATGTGTTCATCATTGACAGATGTGCTTTGACCTGTGTTCACTAAAAGGTAGTTGTGATCTTAATTCATTTCACCAAACAGCTTCTAGCTTACGATAAAAGCTTTCTTTGTGTGTGCACGTATGTGTGCACATGCATTGTGTGTGAGACAGCATGAGCTCAATTTAGGCACATTCAAATGTTGCAGGCATGAAAGTTCATTTTGAATTGGAAAAGCTTAAGAGCTCAGGATTTGCTTTGGGGAAGATGCAGAGCGAAGCAAAGAGAAGGCAAATGTTATACCCCATTTATTTTCATTAGAGTAAGATCAGGGAAAGTAGAAATAGATGAAAGATGCTTACAGAGATTGATGAGCTATTATTTTAACAGTAAAAGCACCCTACATGCACTGAGTGTGTAGTAAGCAACCGGTTTTTAGGAGTCAACGGAAGTTGTTTCTCCAGATAAAAAGGAGGAAATGTTCCAGAATTTTTATATTTCAGCTCAGTCAAAGCAAGAGCTCAAATGGGGCTGCTGTGACTTCAGAAGGCCTGAGCAAAAAGCCATAGAACATGTGAAGATAGCCTCTGTAAATGCTTTCCCTGTAACCTACAAGGTTCACTGTGAGTGCATGACAAGCATGTTGATTTCAGGGTAGGCTGGATGGGCAGCACAGGAAGGGTGTGGTTCCTCAGGTCAGTTGCAGCATGGCCAGGACATCCAGGACATGTCATACTTGCCTTACTGTGTTTTGTCTACACACCCGTACAGTGCATGTTCATGTGGGTGGGTGCAGCATGTCCAGGCTGACCACATCCCCTGGACGTGTTCTGCTCTACTTTCATGCTTTCATCTGGGATTTACTCAGTGGAAACTACATAGACCTTTGTAGAACAGTCTCATCTATGAGAAAATGGGGGAAAAAACACCCTCAAGAGGTGTTTTTAGAGCACGTCTTATGAAAGACAGAGTTAATTGCTATGGGAGTTAGAGCAGCAGAGAAATGACACATTTACTAACAAGGCCCTGGCCTGTGTCTTAGCATCACTGTCTGGAGACAAGAAAGAGGTTTTCTCAGAAACATAATGTTCTTGAGGAAGGGAATGGCCTTATTAGTTTAGAAGTTCATTAATCATATATCCTCCTAACAAATACCTACACAAAATTTACAAATCTGATCTTTTTTTTTTTTTTTTAAACGCAATTATAATTTCAGTGCTCCTGAACTTCTCTGTTGGATTGGCATCAAACATATTTAAACACTACCAGATTAATTTTTAATTTTGAAATGATGTTCTAAATGAAAACTTTCTAGAGGTAATTTCGTCTTTATTCATCTAAGCTTTCATGGAAGGCTGTAATAAGCAAGTACAACATACTAGTGTTTATATTTTACTTATACCTCTCTTTTTGATGCAAGCAATTAGGTGAATATATTCTCCACGTACGATATGATTATATCATCTTTCCCAGTGTCATCTTGTTGTGGTTTAACCCAGAAGGCAGCCAAGCACCACATAGCCATTCACTCACTCCCCCACTACACCCACAATAGGATTGGGGGGAGGGAGGGGGGGCGGAGAATTGGGAAAAAAAAAAGGTGAACTTGTGGGTTGAGATAAGGACAGTTTCATATGTCAGGAAAGGAACAGAAAATAATGATGATGATGACTATAATATGTATATTTATACAAAACAAGTGATGTACAATGCAATTGTTCACCATCCACTGGTTGATGTTCAGCCAGACAAAGAGTGCCTCTCTCCAGCCTCAAGGAGCCCTCCCAGTTTTTATTCCACATGATGTCATATGGAATGGAATACCCCTTTAGTCAGTTTTGGTCAGCTGTCCTGGTTCTGTTCCTTACCAATTTCTTGTGCACCCTCAGCATCCTTGCCGGCAGGGCAGTGTGAGAAACTGAAAAGTCCTTGACTGTGAGTAAGCACTGCTCTGCAACAACTAAAACACTAGTGTGTTATCAGCATTATTCTCATCCTAAATCCAAAACACGACATATACCAGCCCCATGAAGAAAATTAACTATCCCAACTGAAACCAGGACAATATATGTTTTTTTCCCATGCATGTTACAGCATTTTTAGGTCATATATTTTATCTGTGGGAAGTCTGAAAGGTAAAATTTGGTTAAGGACATAAACTAGAAATGACACAACTCATTTAATTCAGATCCCCGGCTTCAGTAGAATACACATACCTCTAAATATGAGGCAGAATTCTTTCAAAATTAGCTTAATTAAATTATGCTATATTAACAAGAGGCTGTCACACACAGGAATATTCTTGGACTCATAAGCACTCTTTCTCAGATACCTCTCAGTGAGACCCTTTCAAATACCCACAGAATGCATTTAATCTGTGGGGATCACATATGGTGAATCCATATCATAAACTAGCCCAGACATCTTGGTGGAAAGTACATACCCACATTTTTATAAACATCCCCCATCCCATGGTTGTACAAGTTGTGCATTTCTGCCTTTGCTGTTCCCAACTGCTACTTCCATAGGGTTCCCCAGGAACCACACATGGCATTTAACACTGTGACCTCTTTTTTTTTTTTTTTTCCGTTTTATTTGCTGCACCCTAGAGCTGAGGAAGCAACAGCAAAAATCTGAGACAGAAAGTGTTGTTCCCAGAGGAGTGAGACTTCTGACAAATTGCATTCTGAACTGCTTTTGATCACTATTTATAGTCTTATTGTGAAGAATATAAAAAATTATCTTGGGAAATTCCACGATCACCTCTGAGGTCTCAAGATTTTCTCAACAACCCTTTTCTGTTTCCACTAATACAGGATTTTTTCTACAAAGTGATCCTACACCAGCCTTTCAGGATGGTGTACCCGAGCTGAAATTCCAAGACTCAGCTGCATTTTTCATTTCTCCCCTCCAGAAGTTAACTGAACTTCAGACATAAGTTGACAAAATAACCCTTTGCAAACTGCAGAGAACAAGGTCTCATGGGGTTTGTGTAGTCAACTTCTTTCTCATTTAGTATTAATCTAAGAGACCAACAAATGTTTTTAACATTTGCAAAGAGGGTCTGTAATACAGCATGGTAGTGTCAGCTCACAGTTGGAGATGGACCCACCATAAATATAGTAAATACAATCCCTTAATCCCTAAGGGTTTCACTGAGTTTACAATCCTATTGTGTTCTTTGCTTAGGACATTACTCTGGTTTAAATAATCTTTTTACTGCCTGTAGTGTTTTGAAGGTTGTGGTGAGAAGTTAATTAATCATGTATCTTCCTAACAAATATCTGCGCAAAGGACTTTATGATATTATTGAAATTGGCTGATGGCTGGTAGCATAAATGGATCAAATGTGGGGCTAAGTGAAAACAGACTTGAGACCTAGGTTTTAGGATTGTTTTAGTGATTTCAGTTACTCAGGAAACAGGTTCTTCAACATTCATTTCTGTATAAAACAATTATGGACTTTGAGCATTTCCTATGGAAGCTATTCATGTATCCCAGATTTTTGCTTATAATTATATATATCTCTGCAAGTACATAAAGAAAGACAACTTTTGCGCATTTCAAATGATTTGGAGAAACATGCTTTTCCAAACTTCTGATTTGCAACTGCATCCTGTAGGAATGTTTAATATTGTACAGATTACGTGGTGTTGAGCAATAGATATTCAATTTTGCCTTGGGAAATTAGCTAGCATTAAATAAAGTAAAATAAAAGTAAATAAAAAAAATAAAAATAAAGTAAAAATAAAAAATAAAAAAAAGGAAAAATATGACACGATAAGACAAGTCTTTACCCATAGTCTTTAGCTTAATATTTATTGGTTTATATAGATATATACTATAGAGCTCTCTCACTAAATATTTACATCTTTTTAGTCGTCATAGTGTTTGAATATTTTTAAAAGTTTATAGAAATTAAAATAAAGTATTGACTCTCTCCTACTGAGTTAGGCTTAACTAGCCTAAAATATAGTATGTTCTACTATTAGAAAATCCTGAGGTGTTGCTTTTCTCTTCTAGATGTCTTACATACATAAAGTCCAAAGGGGAATTTAAAAAAAAAAAAAAAGTTAGGTAGAGGCTGGGCAAAGTGGCAGAACATTGCCTAAGAAGAATGAGTATGCCAAACTGTCACAAAATTTTGTAAAAAGTTGTTTGAATATACTCTATTTTTAAAAGTAGATTAGTAACAAATCTTGCTGGGAGAAGAGTTTGTTGCTGTTGTTGCCTTTAGGCTTGTGTATGACACTGACAGAAATCCTGCCTAAAATGTTGCTTGATCAGGAGAACCAGTAGTGCATTTTCTTCACATACATGATATGCATCATTGTTTTAAAGTGTAGCATTTGTAGAAGAAAGCTGGATCTATACATTTTCTTGAGAATTTTCAAATCAAGAAAATTAATCAAAATAGAAGTACCATACCAGTACCATTACCAGTGAGGCTCACTTGTAATTTTGCTGCTGCTCAATACTGTGGAAGGCAATCCATTACAACTCACATGAGACAGCTTGGCTGCAGCACTGTAGGATTTCCCAGTGCTCTTCAATTTGTACTCCATTAGGAGTCATCTGTCAGCAACTCCTTTATGGCAATGAATCAGAACAACACCCTCGTGCCAGCAAAAAACATAAGGGTTTTGAGATGCAAAGGATTGTCCAGGATGAGAAAAGCAATTCAGATAAACCCATTTATAGGGGAAAACTTGGTTTGGTGCAACAAGCCCACACAAGGCCCCACAGTGCCTTTAAACCTCCCTTGAATGAAATTTTAGTGTGTGTTCTCCATGCAGTTGGGGTAGGAACATACCTGATCTGGTCAGGTATGACCTTCTCTGCAAAGGGCAGAGAAGTCAAAGGTCCAAAGAAAGCAAATGAAAATAAGGCAAAGCAGACTCTGAGAGTAAAAGAAAAAAAAGAAAAGAAAAGAGAGAGCCATTTTTTGCCTTCAAAAGCTTCCTCTATAGACGTTTCTTTATGGCCATGATTGTTCAGGAAATCTGGCTCAGGATGACAATATACACAGTAAAAAATAAAAACAGTTTTATGTAACCATTTAATCACACAGTAAGTGAGCTAAAGAATACAGCAATGCATATAGGGCATAGCATATTTGTGTGCTGACATTTTAAAATAATGTATGAAAAATGTGATTATGTGAAGAAAAAAAAAGTAAAAATAGTTCTAGAATAGCATAGTTCTTTCAAAATAGCAGTATGGATTATTCTTAAGAAAAAATAAGAGACAAATTACATAGGAAAAAATTTTACTTAACACATCTAAGCATCTAAGCTCCAAAAATAAGTTTCAAGAAGCTTTAGGGTACCTACAGATGAGAAACTAATGAACATACACACATACACAAACACAAAAGGGAGGGGGGGGGGGGGGGAGCAGAGAAAGACCAGTATGCTATAATCACTTATTATTATGTTAATGATTAATATAAAAGCTACCTCAAATTATAGAAGGTAACTACACATGACTTGCAAAGGTGTCCAAAGAGACTGTGGAATCTCCTCAGATATTTGACTGTACAAGACCCTGAGCAACCTGGACATGCCTTAAGGTAGATTTGAGTCGAGCACAGATAAGACTAGATGAACTTCAGGGGTCCCTTCCAACCAGAAATATTCTATCATCTTGATCTAAATAGGATAAAAATTACATTTATTGATTATTCTGTTTTCAAGCCGTTACATCACATTGCTTGCCTGTGGAAAACTTGGATTCATCTCAGCCTCTCACCTTAAGTGTTTTCTGATGCAATAAATCCTATTCAGTCTAAAGGAAACTAAATTAAGTGACAGTACCACTCAGATTCTTATCTTATTCTGTCTCCAGAGGTTATCAAATAATGCTCCCTGTATTATATAACACAAAATGCAGTACTGAGACCTATTTGAAAAACACTGGCATCAAATATTAGCCTTACGTTTGGCAGAAGCAAGACTGAATGTTGGTCCCCGATAATGCATTTTACCCCATCAGTGATTTGTGCAAATGCAGAACAGCCTCTGCAATACATCTCCTCACTTGGCTGTAGGGAGCAGACTTACCCCAAAGGCCAGGTGTGAATCCAGGTTCCTGCTAGCTCTGCTGAGGTACCTGCTAAGGCAAGGATATTTTCTGGGTAAAGCACTGCTGTGCAGTTGACTGGACCTACAGCCCACCAGCTCCCTCCTTCCTCCCCATACAGCAGCTTTCCAGAGAAAAGGAAGACTTGCTCCTGTGTGCCAGTTTTGGGTTGAAGTCAGGAGCCTGCCCCTGGGATCAGATAAGGAAATTAATAACTTCGCTTTTGTCAGCTGAGCTTCTACTCTTTCCCCATTAATGACAATACCTGGTAGGGGATTATCTCATGTTCTGTCTCCGGTTCCCAGAGACAGTTTGGGATGTCTGCTAAAACAGAGAAGAGATATATAACTTGATGTTCACTCCTGTGTTTTGGGTTGTGTACCTATTCTCACTGACAAATAAATAAAACACGCATTTCATGGTTTAATGGCACAGCATCCATTCTATAGGGACTTACCCAGGGGTGCAGAAGTCACCTTGGGCTCACAACTTGTGTTATAACAAAAGTTTTATATTCCTCAAATTCTTCTCACTCTCTCATCCTCTCTAGTGTCACTTAGGCAAGAAAAGGGGGCAGGAGACATGCACTGATGAGCAAGGATCTCCTGGCAAAACTCAAACAGAAGGAAGAACATAGCATGTGGGAAAAGGAACAGGCCATGCGGAAGGAATACAGGGACATTCTCAGAGTATGCAGAGATGTGATGAGGAAGGCCAAGGATCATTTGGAATTAAATCTGACAAGGGATGTCATGGACAACAAGAAGGGCTTCTTCAAATACATCAATAACAAAAGGAATAATAGGGAGTATGTAGGCCTGCTGCTGAGTGGGGTGGGTTCCCTGATGATGAAAGATACAGAGAAGACAGTGATACTGAATGCCTTCTTTGCTTCAGTTTTCACTGATAAGACCAGTCCTCAGGAATCCCAGACCCCAGAGACAAGAGAGAAGGTCTGGAAAAAGGAAATCTTTCCCTTGCTTGATGAGGAAGATTGGGTTAGAGATCATTTAAGTAAACTTGACACACACATATCCATAGGCCCTGATGGGATGCCTGCATGAGTGCTGAGGGAGCTGGTAGATGTTACTGTTAGGCCACTCTCCATCATCTTTGAGAAGTCATGGAAAGCAGGAGAGGTGCCTGAGGACTGGAAGAAAGCCAATGTCACTCCAGTCTTCAAAAAAGGAAGAAGGAGGATCTAGGAAACTACAGGACAGCCAGCCTCACCTACACCCCTGGAAAGGTGATGGAACAGCCCACCTGGATGTCATCTCTCAACATGTGCAGGAAAAGAAGGTGCTCAGGAGTAGTCAGCATGGATTCACCAAGGGTAAATAATGCTTAGCCAATCCGATAGCCTTCTATGATGGGATGACTGGTTAGCTAGATGAGGGGAGAGCAGCGGATATTTTCTACCTTGATTTCAGCAAGGCTTTCCACACTGTCTCTCATAACGTCCTCACAGACAAGCTCAGGAAGTGTGATAGTGAGGTGGATTGAGCACTGACCCTATGGCAGAGCTCAGAGGGTTGTGTTCAGTGATGTAGTCTAGTTGGAGGTCTGTAGCTAGTGGTGTCCCCAAGGGGTCAGTATTGGGTCCAGTGTTGTTCAATTTATTCATCAATGACCCGGATGAAGAGACAGAGTAAACCATCATCAAGTTTGCTGATGACACAAAACTGGGAAGAGTGGTTGATACCCCAGAGGGCTGTACTGCCATTCTGAGGGTCCTGGACAGGCTGGAGAATTGGGTAAAGAGGAACCCAGAAGTTCAACAAAGGCAAGCACAGGGTTCTCCACCTAGGGAGGAATAACGCCATGCAACAGCAGAGGTTAGGGGCCGTCTGCTGGAAAGTAGTTCTGCAGAGAATGATCTTGGAGTCTTTGTGGACAGCAGATAAAACATGAACCAGCAAAGTGCCCTTGTGGCCAAGAAGGCCAATGGTATCCTGGGGTGCATTAAGAAGACCATTTACAGCAGATCAAGGGAGGTGATCCTCCCCCTCTACTCAGCCCTGGTGAGGCCAGATTTGGATTGCTGTGTCCAGTTCTGGGCTTCCCAGTACAAGAGGGACATGTAGTTACTGGAGACAGTCCAGATAAGGGATACTAAAATAATTAAGCATCTCCCACATGAGGAAAAGCTGAAGGGAGCTGTGCCCATTTGGTTTGGAGAAGAGAAGACTGAGAAGAGATCCTATCAGTGTGTCATAAACATCTGAAAGGAGGGTGTCAAGAGTATGGGGACAGATTCTTTCCAGTGGTGCCCAGTGACCGGACAGGAGGCAACAAGCACAAGCTGAAATACAGAAAATTCCATTGGAATATGAGAAAACACTTCTTCACTGTGAGGGTGACAGAGCATTGGACAAGGTTGCCCAGAGAGGCCGTGGAGTTACCTTCTCTGGAGATAGTCAAAGCCTGTCTCAGTGTGATACTGTGTAATGTGCTCTAGGTAACTCTGGTTGAGAAGGGGTGTTGGACTAGATGATCTTCAAAGTCCTTTCCAACCTAAAGTATTCTGACATTCTGTAATTCTGTGATACTTCAACAGCAGGATTAACAATGTCACTTGCATAACATCATCCATAGGATTATCAGGAAAATGAAGTTTTGTAAGGTACCATTTTCTTAAACTGCAGTTCAAACAGAATCCAGTTATCTCATTTCCTGGGTACCTTACTGAAGATGCTGAAAGCATCGCTAGTATAAGAGGGACATAGAACTACTGGAGCAAGTCCAGAGGAGGACTATGAAGATGATTAGAGGACTGGAGCACCTGTTCTATGAGGACAGGCTGAGAGAGCTGGGCCTGTTTAGCCTGAAAAAGAGAAGATGAGGGGAGACCTCATCAATGTGTGTAAATATCTGAGGGGAGGGTGTCAAGAGGATGGAGCTAGTCTCTTTTCAGTTGTGCCCAGTGAGAGGATGAGAGGCAATGGGCACAAACTGAAGCACAGGAAGTTCTGGCTGAATATGAGAGGGCACTTTACTGTGGGGGTGACAGAGCACTGTCACAGGTTGCCCAGAGAGGTTGTGGAGTCTCCTTCTCTGGAGATATTCAAAACTCGCCTGGAAGCCATCCTGCTCAATGAGCTGTAGGTGATCCTGCTCAGCAAGGGGGTTGGACTAGATAATCTTCAGAGGTCCCTTCCTACCTTAGCCATTCTGTGATTCTGTGATCTGAAAATATTCTGGTGACTTCTGCAGAAGTGATACTGGTCATACCCCAAGCTACTATGTACATATGTGTAAAGTATTTATTAACAATTAAGGTAACAACATTTAGGGCTCAAGCAATGATTCTACCTTTTATAAGACACATCCTTTAGAGCTACATTACAAATAGCACTTCAGCAAAATATTTTTAAGACATACTGCACTATGGAACTGCAGCTGTATTTCACAGAATGCTAAAGAGATTTCTGTGTTGAGCTATGCACAGCACAGCTCAAGTCCTCTATAGTTGTAAAGCCTCTGGGATTTTCAAGAAGAAAGGAACTACAAACAAACAAAATCCAACACCACAGAAAACCCCTTAGCTCTCAGAGCATCTTAAAACAATTTAAAATTGATTTTATCTTTAGTTGGATCTTACCACTTTGTCTGAATCTCTGTAATGTGTCTTGTAAATTCATATAGACTGCTTGTGTGCTAAATAATCCAGGTTAACACAATCCAGGCTGTCACAAGCAAGACACTCCATTTATTATGGCTGGATGTTGAAAAAACATAGACTAAATTTGCCAGTCATTTGAACTAAAACTAATACAATTACTGAAGACTGGTTCTCGTCCTAAAGGCTTAATTTATGTCACTTCAAATATAAACTAGGGCCATATTAGGAAAAAGAAAAAGCTAAAAAAAAAAAACAAGTTATTTTAAAATTGATTTTAAAAGACACGACCTATTGAAGTTACTAACAGCTAATGCATTATAATCATGTGTTACTATGTGCCCAAGATAACACTATTTACAGAATTTCATTATCACCTTTTTATTTTAATTAGAAGGTTCAAAATCAGTTCACATCATTCCTTCAGCCAAGTTCTATGTCAATATCCACATTGGTGAGTATTAAGTATGGACCATACATTTTAACATTTTCTAGCAGAATCCAGCTCCATAATGAAATACTCAGAGAGGCAGTTCACATCCTTTTATTGCACTTTATGAGTTAACTGAAGGAGTGTAAATGTAGCTGAAGTACAAATAACCATAAATAATTTGAGTACTTTTAATTATAGTGCAAATTAAAAATAAAAACCCAAATAAATCCCAGTAAGGGTCAGCCTAAACAATCTCTTCAAAACATCATTTTGTATTTTATGAAACATAATACTTCATGAAATACTACCATAAGGGACCTAAAGATCTGGAGTGTGGAATTTGAGGGAGTGAGCAAATAATTGTGTGGTGCTTACTGCCTGTGGGGTTAAACCACAACAGTTCATTTTAGTGCCCAAATTGGGGCCTGAAGTGTTGAGATAGCAGATAATAGTCTGACCAGAGTGAATTAAAATAATATTTGTTATAAGCATTATATAAGTTTTATAGTTGCTGGTCACAATGTTGATTTTTTTCATTCGCATTGTTTTATGTGCTTTCAAGTTTGATTTTCTTAATTCCTTTCTTGTTGTTTAACATTTTGGGGGGCTGGCCTAAGTTTGTTTATGGTTTTGCCAATTTGTAGGTAACACGTATTCGTATTGCACTGACTGTCAACTTAATCCAGTATTTGTACTCTGTATGGCCAACATTCTTGTACCTCAGGAACCTTACTATGGAAACTATTAACAAGCACAGTCTTTAGGTAAGTTAAGATATTTTTTGAATTTTTTGAATATTCTTGGTATTTTCAAATTAGCATGATCTTATTGTTATGTCTCCTACATGTGTTTCCAGTTTTGTCTGTAGTTAGAGAACTATTTAAAAATATCACCCATAAATCTGCCCTGAGGCAGGATTGCTATGAGTGGCAAGGTATGTGGGAAGATATAGGCAGGTATTTATCATGATTGTCAGCTCTGATGGTTTAGGAATTCACTCCTGAACAAATGGGGAATCCTAAAAGCCTGATAGATGGATTTAAAAAAGATATGCCACAATCCTGGCAATGGTAGAGATTTACAGCTTGCTGCACTGTGCTGGGGTCTGGCCTGTGCCTACTGAACACTGTTCAACACTGTCCAACACCTTCAACACCTCACTCGCTGAGGCGACCGGCTCTGGGGCAGATGCATTCTGCAGCTGAGCAGAGGATCGCAGGGGGCAGGGGTTTCCCTTCATTGAAGCCTTCATTGAGGCTGCTCAAGGCAGCCGAGGGAGCTGCCATGACCCAGCAGCCTTCACAAGGGCAGCTGATGAGGCATGGGCAGAGCCAGGAGCGTCCCCTCCTCTGTCATAGAAAGGCAGCCCCTGGGGAGCGTGACTGACCAGGATGGGTAAACAGGGTGTGAGGCATTAGTCAGAGCCTGGCGTGGCAGTTTGCAAGGCAGGGAGAGCAGGCAGGGCGAGCAGGGGGGATGCTAGGTGGGTCATTTTGTATTCTTCTGGGAGCAGCATCAGAAGGGTCTTCTACTGCAACAGAAATGGTGTCCACACACCGAGCCTGACGGCCTGAGGCTGAAACCCAGATGGAGAGGGCTGCAGCCTCTCCAGGCAGATGTCTACACCCAAACAGATCTCCCAAGGATCGAAAGAGCGGTCCAGACCCTCAGTTTCAGGGAACTTGTCTCTGGAATTCCCTCTAGGTCCTGAAGGCCGAGGTGTGTGTCATAGGTGAAGTGTGCACAGCTGGATGAACTTCTCAAATAGGTGGCTCTGTTTTGAGAGGAGCTCACCAGGCAATGTAGCATCCAGGAATCTGAGTGGGAGATTGTCAAATGGTATTATACGCCGACATGGGCCAAGCATCAGCCCTGCCTTAAGTCCTGGCAAGGGGAAGGTAAACAAGCTTGCAGACCTGAATGAACACACTGAAATGCTCACAGGACAAGGGAGAGTGGACCCCTGTCTCTGATCAGAGCAGGAGGAGGAGTCTACCCCTTTGCCTCTGAAGTGCCTCTGTGCAACAGACATGACGTTCTAGGGCAGGAGAGAGGAGACTCCAGGAGAGCTAGTAAAGACCTCAGAAAGGCCAACCACACAAGTTGGCTCAGTCTCCCACCAGCATCAGAATTAGTGACAACAAAAACACGAAGGGTGTTAGTCATTGGAGACTCTGGGAGGCACTGAGGCACTTATTTGTTGTCTGAACAATCTCTCCAGAGAGGTTTGCTGCCTGCCTGGGGCCCATATTCATGATATTATGAAGAGGCTGCCAAGTTTAGTGAGTCCCAAAGACTACCACCCCTTTCTACTTTTTCATGTAGAATCAAACAATGCTGCAACAAGGAGACTCCAAAATATCAAAAAGGACTTTATGTCCCTTGGAAAGATGTTGAAGGAATTGGGAGCACAAGTATTGTTCTCCTCTGTCCTCTCATTGGGTGACTGGGACCCAGGATGAAGGAGATGAATGGACCAAGCGAGTGACTGGCTGTGAGGCTGGTACCATGCTCAAGGTTTTGGGTTCTATGATCTTGGATGCACTTTTGACAGACTGGGCATGCTGACATGGGATGGAGCACAGCTGACCAGGTGGGGCAAGAGTGTTCTGGGCAGCAAGCTGGCTGGGCTTATTAGGAGGGCTTTAAACTAGATGGGCTGGGGGAGGGGGATGCACCTATGAGTAAAGAGAGCATACCTGAGAACATTGTCAGTCTAAGTAACAACAGGGAAATACTTGTGAACTGTCTCAATGCAATCAGGAAGGGTTCCTCTGAAAGTATGATGTGACCGATAGTCCAGTTGAAGTGCCTCTCACCAACACATGCAGCATGGGAAACAAGTAAGATGAGTTGGAAACCATGGTGCAATTCGAAAAATAAAACCTGATTGCTATCACAGAAATGTGGTGGGACTGATCACATAACTGGAACACTGGAACAGAGAGCTCCAAGCTCTTCAGAAGAGATAGGCAGGGAAGGAGGGGAGAGGGTGTTGCCCTCTACATTAGAGAAGGGCTTGATTGCAAAGAAATGCCTCTGAGAAACAGCCATCAACAGGTTGAGAGCTTGTGGGTGAAAGTTAAGGACCACACCAAAAAATGACAACTTGTGTTTGGGGTCTACTAAAGGCTACCTGATCAAGGGGAACCTGTAGATGAGGCATTTTTCAACTACAAGAAGCATCATGCTTGCACGCTGTAATCCTAATGGGGGACTTTAACCACATGGGTATCTGCTGGGAAAACTACACAGCAGGCTGTAAGCAATCCAGGAGATTCCTAGAGTATGTTGAGGATAACTTTCTAATCCAGGTATTAGACAAACCAACCAGAGGAGAAGCGTTACTGGAGCTGGTGCTCACCAGTGCAGAAGATCTCATTGAAGAGGTCAAGATTGGAGGCAGTCTGGGCTGCAGTGACCACGCCCTGGTTGAGTTTGTGATCTTGAGGAATACAGGCCTGGCAAAGAACAAAGTCAGGACACTGAACATCTGAAGAGTGAACTTCAAGCTATTTAAAGGCTTAGTGGACTAGATCCCTTGGAACACTGTCCTTAGGGACAAAGGAACTGAAGAAAGCTGGCAACTCTTTAAGGATGTTTTCCTTAGAGCACAAGAGCTCTCCATTCCCCTGCGTAAGAAAGCAGGCAGGAGGGCAGACAGCCAGGATGGCTAAGCAAGGACCTGCTGGTCAAACCGAGGTGGAAGAAGGAAACACACAGGCAGTGGGATCAGAGACACATGGCCTGGGAAGAGTACAGGGATGCAGTCCAGATGTGCAGGGATGGGATCAGGAAAGCCAAGGCACAGATGGAACTGAGCTTGGAGAGGGATGCAAAGAATAACAGGAAGGGATTCTATAGGTACATTGCTCTGAAAAGAAAGGCCACAGAGAGTGTACCCCCTCTGATGGATGAGAAAGGTGAACTGGTAACAACAGACATGGAGAAAGCTGTATTCAGCAACTTCCTTGCCTCAGTCTTCACTGCCAGTCAGGCTTCACAATTCTTTTGCCTCCCTGAGCCTGTAGATGAAGGCTGGGGAGCAAAGTCCCTCCAACTTAAGCAAAGAGCAGGTTCAAAACCACCTCATGAAACTAAGTAAGTACAACTCTATGGGGCCTGATGACATGTATCCCAGGGTCCTGAAGGAATTGACTAATGTAGTTGCCAAGCCTCTCTCCATCATATTTGAAAAGTCATGGCAGACAGGCAAAGTCCCTGGTGACTGGAAAAAGGGAAACATCACTCCCATTTTTAAAAAAGGGTAGAAAGGAGGACCCAGGGAACTACAGCCTCACCTCTGTGTCTGGGAAGATCATGGAACAGATCCTCTTGTAAGCAATGTCAAGGCACAGGCAAGGCAAAGAGTTTGTCTGAGACAGCCAGCATGGCTTCACCAAGGGCAAATCATACCTGACCAATCTGGTGGCCTTGTATGATAGAGTGACTGCATCAGTTGACAAGGGAAGACCAACCGGTTATCTACATGGCCTTCTGTAAGGCCTTTGACATGGTCCCACATGACATCCTAGTCTCCAAATTCAAGAGATATGGATTTGATGGGTGGACCATTCAGTGTATAAGTGGTTGGCTTGAAGTTTGCACCCAGAGAGTGGTGGTCAATGGCTGTATGTCCAGGTGGAGGCTGGTGTTGAGTGGTGTCCCTCAGGGGCCTGTCATAGGACCAGTACTGTTTAATATCTTTATCAATGACATAGAGAATGAGACTGAGTGCACCCTCAGCAAGTTTTCAGCTGACACCAACCTGAGTGGTGTTGTTGGTACAATAGAATGAAGGGACGTTATCCAAAGGGACCTGGACAAGCTTGAGAAGTGGGCCCAAGTGAATCTAATGAGGTTCAACAAGTCCAAGTGCAAGGTGCTGCACCTGGATGGGGGCAATCCCCGATGTGAGTACAGACTGGGAGAAGAACTCACTGAGAGCAGCCCAGCAGAGAAGGACTTGGGGGTTCTGGTGGACAAAAGGCTCAACATGAGCCAGCAGTGCACACTTGCAGCCCAGAAGGCCAGCTACATCCTGGGCTGCATCAACAGAGGAGTGGCCAGCAGGTCGAGAGAAGGGATTGTCCCTCTCTGCTCTGCTCTGCCCTTTTGAGGCCCCACTTGGAGTACTGTGTGCAGGTCTGGGGCCCTCAGAACAAGAAGGATGTTGGTCTGTTAGAAAGGGTCCAGAGGAGGACCATGAAGATGATCAGAGAGCTGGAGCACCTCTTCTATGCAGAAAGGCTGAGAAAGCTGGCGAGGTTCAGTCTACAGAAGAGAAGGCCCTGGGGTGAGCTCACTGCAGCTTTTCAGTACTTAAAGAGGGCTTATAAAAGAGATGGGGAGCAGCTCTTTGCTCAATCAAATAATGACCAGAGGAGGGGGAATGGTTTTAAACTAAAAGAGGGGAGATTGATTAGAAGTTAGGAGGGAATTCTTCACTCAGAGGGTGGTGAGGCACCAGAACAGGTTGCCCAGAGAGGCTGTGGATGTCCCATCCCTGGGGTTGTTCAAGACCAGGTTAGATGAGGCTCTGAGCAACCTGATCTAGTGGGTGGCATCTCTGCCTCTGGCAGAGGGTTTGGAACAAGATGATCTTTAAGGTCCCTTCCAACACAAGCCATTCTATGATTCTATGATTCTATGAAAATGCCTCTGGATCTGATCCAAGCCCTGTGACAGTCCCTATAGCATTTCCAAGCCCTGCAACAGGAACTGCAGCTGAACCAGAGAATCAGCTCATGCCAGTATCTGTTGCTCCTACACACGATGAAACAATGGGTGTGAAAGTCAACTTTTTAGTAAGGAAAGGAATTCCTACTAGCAGGGGGAAGGAAGGTGAAGAGAATGATGAAGACTGCTCAGAAGTAAGGCCATCGTGACAGCAGGAGGAGGAAAAGGCAGATCTTAGGCAAGGATATCCTTCAAGAAAGAAGTTGTGTGTCACCCAGGCAAGTGGACCACCATGGAGAGGGGGTATCCAGTACCTGAGGGAATTAACTGTGCTGGAGGTGACTTTTGGAGATCTAGATAATGACCAGATATCCAAAGATCAAGATGAAGTCAAGTGCATGCAAAGCATGTGGTAGAAGTTTCTTCAGAGTGCATCATTGTCATATGCTAACTGATTTTCAGTAATTACCTGGGAAGAAGGAGAAGGACTGTGGTGGTTTCATCTTACTATGCAGCTAATCTCCACCACAACTGCTGCCTCACTCTCCCTCCTTAAAGAAAAAAGGGAAGAAAATATAATGGAAAAGGCTTAAGTGTTGAGATAAGGACAGAGAAATCACTCACCAACTATCATCTTAGGCAAAACAGGCTCATCATAGGGAGATTAACACAATTTATTGCCTATCATTAACAGACTAGAACAGTAAGAAACTAAAAGCAAACTAAAGACGCGTTCCTCCCCCATCCACCCTTCTCCAGCCTGGGGTCCCTCCCACAGGATGCCGTCCTTCCCAAACTGATCCTGCCGGGGCTTCCCACAGGCAGCAGCTCTTCAAGAACTGCTCCCACATGGCTCCATACCATGGGGTCCATCCCCAGGAGCAAACTGCTCCAGCACGGGTCCCCCACAGGTGACAGCTCCCCCCAGACCCCCTGCTCCTGCGTGGGCTCCTCTCCACAGGCTGCAGCTCCGGCCTGGGGCCTGCTCGGGGTGGGGGATGGGGGGATGGGGGAGAGAGGATTCTCCATGGACTGCAGCCTTCATGTCAGATCCACCTGCTCTTCTGTGGGCTCCTCCACAGGCTGCAGCCTGGAGATCTGCTCAGCCGTGGGACCCATGGGCTGCAGGGGGACAGCCTGCTCCACCAGGGGCTTCTCCACAGGCCACAGGGGGATTTGTGCTGCATGCCTGGAGCACCTCCTGCCCTCCTTCTGCATTGACCTTGGTGTCTGCAGGCTTTCTCCTTGCCCTCCCAGCTGCTGTTGTGCAGTATTTTTTTTTCCCCTTTCTTAAATCTGCTCTCACAGAGGCACAACCAGCGTTACTCATTGGCTTAGCTCTGGCCAGCAACTTGGCCCTTTTGGATCCAGCTGAAACTAGCTCTCATCTAACATTGGGCAGCTTTTGGATCCTTCTCACAGAAGCCAGCCCTGCAGCCTCCTTGCTCTCAACCCTTGCCACATGACTACTGAGGCTAAGGAAAAGGTTGAGGTTCTTAATACCTTCTTTACATCTGTCTTTATTAGCCAGACCAGTTATCCTCAGAGTACTCAGCTTGGAAGTCTAGGATGGGGAGCAGAACTCCTCCCCGCTTTCTCCCCCAGTTCAGGTGGAAACAGTTATAGATCTGCTGCTCCACCTGGACTGTCACAAGTCCATGGGGCAAGATGGGATCTAACCGAGGGTGCTGAGGGAGTTGACAGATATGATTGCTGGGCCGCTTTCAATCATCTATCAGTAGTCATGGTCGTCTGGAGAGGTCCCAGGGGACTGGAGACTTGCTAATATGATGCCCATCCATAAGAAGGGTTGTAATGAGGACCTGGGAACTACAGGACCATCAGCCTGACCTCGGTGCCAGGAAAGGTTATGGAGCAAATCATCTTGAATGCTATCACACAGCACATGCGGGGCAACCAAGTGATCAGGCCCCTTCAGCATGGATCGATGGGCAGAGGCCAATGGGATGAGGTTCAACATGGCTAAGTGCCAGGTCCTGCACTTTGGTCACAGCAACCCCCTGCAATGTTACGAGCTTGGGGAAGAGTGGCTGGAAAGCTGTGAAGAGGAAAAGGATCTAGGGGTGCTGATTGATGCTTGCCTGAACATGAGCTGGCAGTGTGCCCATGTTGCTAAGGGCATCCTGGCTTGTAACAGGAATAGTGTAGCCAGCAGGAACAGGAAGGTGATCGTCCCCCAGTATTCTGCTCTGGTGACACCGCACCTCGTGTACTGTGTTCAGTTTTGGGCCCCTACAAGAAGGACATTGGGGCCCTGGAGCATGTCCAGAGAAGGGCTACAAAGCTGGTCAAGGGCCTGGAACATAAATCTTATGAGGGGCGGCTGAGGGAACTGGGGTTGTTTAGTCTGGAGAAGAGGAGGTTCAGGGGAGACCTTATTGCTCTCTAGAACGACCTGAAAGGAAGGTGTGGGGAGCTGGGGGTCAGCCTCTTCTCACAGATAACCAGTAATAGGACTAGAGGGAATGGCCTCAAGTTGCTCCAGGGGAGGTTTAGGTTAGAAATTAGGAGACATTTCTTTTTGAAAAGAGTAGTTGGACATTGGAACAAGTTGCCCAGGGAGGTGGCAGAGTCACTGGCTCTGGGGGTGTTTAAGAAAAGGTTGGACATGGTGCTTAGGGACATGGTTTATTGGGAGACATTGTTAGTAGTAGGGTTATGGTTGGAACAGATAATCTTGGAGGTCTTTTCCAAACCTAATGATTCTATGATTCTAAACCCAAGACAGGGATAAATGCTGAATGAATTGACTGCCCACATCTAGCAGTACAAAGTCTCTCTTCTTCTCTACAGGCCCTCTTCTTGGCTGGGGAGAAACTTTCTCAAGAGGTCCAGCAAATCAGAAAGGATATATCTTCCACACAACCTATACAAGAAGGTATCTCAGCTATTAGGAGTAACTATTTATCTGACCAAAAGAGAGGAGATAGTGAGCACACATCACCGGCCACCCTGTGGTTTTACCTGCACAACCACAGGGAGGACATAGAGAAGTGGCATGGAAAGTCTACCTTGAACCTAGAGGCATGGGTACACGAGTTTCAAGGAAAACAATGGAAAAAGGCAAATCTTCCAGGAAAATGGCTGCTCCAGTTTCCAGTGGGCAGTTCTCCAGGTAGAGTTGATGGGCTGATCTTGCTTCTGACTTTAATGAAGGAATGTTTAACTCACATTTACAAGAAGTGAGTAATGACTTTGAACAAAATGATCGGGATTAGAGAGGTCCTACCTCCAGCCAGGTGGAAGAAAAGGAAAATTGGGTTTGTTTCTGAAGGCCTGTTTTGCCTTTAAACAAAGTAAGGTGAAGGGACCCACACTGGAGAACCAGTTTCTAGGAATAAAATGACAAATGGACATCATCAGATCCCTATGGAGACCTGATCAATAAAATAGCAGCTATGTCTCCACCAGCTAGCAGAAAGGAAACACAAGCTTTCTTAGATGTTTTGGGGTTATAGAGAATGCATATTCCAAATTACAGTCTGATTGTAAGGCACAGAAGAGGAATGATTTCAAATGGGGTCCTGAGTAACAACAAGCCTTTGAACAAATTAAATGGGAGATAGTGCATGCAGTAGCACTTGGGACAGTCCAGGCAGGACAAGATGTAAAAAATGTGCTCTACACTGCAGCCAGGGAGAATGCAGCCTCTGGCAGAAAGCACCAGGGGAGCACCCCTACCATTTTGGGGTCAGGGATGCAGAGGATCAAACACCTGCTGTATTCCAACGGAAAAAGAGACAGTGGCTGCATACGGGGTTTGAGCTGCTTCACATTTGGTTAGTGTGGAAGCACAGCTCCTCTTAACTGCTGCTGCTGGGCTGGATGTTCAAAGGGAGGGTTCCCTCTACATACCATGCACCTGATGCTATGTCGAGTAAGTGGATCATGCCAATCATGCAACAGTGAATATACCAAATACCAAACCCCTGTCACACAGGAATCATGGACTGGCCAGAGGGTGGGCACTTTGGAATACCACCAGAAAGAAGGCAATGCATGCTGAAGAGGCCCCACTGCAAAAACTACGAGAAAATCAGAAGCAATATGTCCTGTTCTCTGATGGGTCCTATTGTATTGTGGGAAAACACCAGAGGTGGAGTGGAGACCAACATGACAATTTGCAGGGACTGCTGGAGGAGAAGGTGAATCAAGACAATTTACAGAAGTAAAGGCCACCCAGCTGACTTTAGATATTTCTGAAAAAAAGGTGGCCAGTGCTTTATCTCTATACTGACTCATGAATGGTGGCAAATGCCAAATGTTTGGGGTGGTTACAGCAGTGGAAGCAGAGCAACTGGCAAAGCAGAGGCAAACCCATCTGGGCTGCTGCATTGTGGCAAGATATTGCTACCAAGGTAGAGAACCTGGTTGTAAAAGTACACCATGTGGATACTAACACAAGAGTCAGGCCACTGGAGAACATCAAAACAGCAGCAGGTGGATCAGGCTGCTAGGACTGAAGTGGCTTAGTTGGAAGAGTGGTGTTCTTCAGGGGCTGGAATAGGGACAGGCACTGATTAACACCTTTGTCAGTGACATGGACAGTTAGATCAAATGCACCTCGGCAAGTGCACAACACCAAGCTCTGTGGTGCGGTCAATATTCTGGAGGGAAGTGTTGCCATCCAGAGAGGCCTTGACGGGCTTAAGATGTGGGCCCATGTGAACCTCGTGACCTTCAACAAGGTCAAGTGCAAGGTTCTGCATCTGGTTCAGGGCAATCCCAAGCACAAATACTGGCTGCGCAGAGAATGGTTTGAGAGCAATCCTGAGGAGAAGGACCTTGGCGTTGTTCGTTGATGAGAAGCTCAACAAGAGCCAACAATGTGTGCTTGCAACACACAAAGCCGACTGTATTCTGGGCTTCATCAAAAGGAGTGTGGCCAGCTGGTCGAGGGAGGTACCCTTGTACTGGGTCTGGCACAGCACTGTATGGGCTGCTGCAGGGAAAGTTAACATCCCAGCCAGACCCAGTACAACCCTCTACTCTGCTTTTGTGAGACCCCACCTGGAGTACTATGTTCAGCTCTGGGGCCACCAACACACGAAGAACATGGACTTATCAGTGGGTCCAGAGGAGGGCCATGAGGATGATCAAAGTGATGGAACACCTCTCTTATGAAGACAGGCTGAGATAGTAGGGTTTGTTCAGCCTGGTGAAGGGAAGGCTCCAGAGAGACTGCCCTTCCATTACCTGGAGGGGGCCTACATGAAAACTGGAGAGGGACTCTTTACCAGGGAGTGTAGTGACAGGAGGAGTAATGGCTTTAAACCAAAAGAAGGTAGATTTAGCCCAGATATTCAGAAGAAATTCTTTACTCAGAGGATGGTGAGTCACTGGAACAGGTTGCCCAGAGAAGCTTTGAATGTCCTATTCCTGGAAGCATTCAAGCATGCAGTCAAGGATTTTTTGGCGCTCACACTGCCCTGCCAGCAGGGAGGCTGGGGGTGCACAAGAAGTTGGGAGGGGACAGAACCAGGACAGGTGACCCAAACGGACCAAAGGGGTATTGCATACCATATGATGTCATACAGAACAATAAAGATTAGGAGAACTACTTGGGGGGAATGGGGATGGGGGGAGGGGGGCACTGTTTGTCTGGCTGGACATCAGTGGGTGGTGACCAATCGCATTGTGCATCATTACTTTTGTTTATTATTATTATTATTATTATTATTATTATTATTATTATTATTATTATTATCAGTTCCTTTTGTATTCTATGAAACTGTCTTTATCTCAACCCACAAGTTTTACTCTTTTTTTTTTTTTTTTTTCCAATTCTCTTCTCCATCCCACTGCTTGGCTGACTGCTAGGTTAAACACAGACACAGACACAGACACAGACACACACATGTTGGAAAGGGATCTCTTTCCGTGGGACAAATTCCAAGTTAATTCACAAACCTGGCCAATACCACCAAAGTTAATGGGCTTGAAAAGGGTGTAAGTTAAAACAGACTTGGCCCTGTATGTTTCCCGATTTTCCTCTTGTGACTTATCAGAGAAGGATTTGATTTTTTAAAAAACAAATTCTGACAGCTTGAGGTGGAAGTTAATGCCTTTTTTCCTGCCAAAATTCATATAATTTGGGGTGGAAAAATATATTTATATGCTATGATGAATTTAAGTGCTCACTGGATGTTATACTGAAATGGAATTGTCTTCTCCAGATTGCTGTTGCAGTTAACATAATGATATATAACTGCACATTTTTTTTCCCTGATATGTATTTTCTTGCTCTCTGGCTGTTACATAAACACCAAGTTTATTAATTGTCTGACAATGTGAAAATCCATGTACATTGATTGTCTTACAATCATTGTTAGCTATCTGGATGAGAGGGACTTGTATAATTGCTGTACAGTTTCCTTGACTACTGTAAATATGCAAGTGACCATACTCAAATTGTTAGTGTAGCTCTTGACCTAAACGTGTGAAGTGTACTAAATATTTGGTATTCCCTTTGAAGATAATGGAAAATACTTCCAAGCTCAGCACTTTTAAAAACTGTGCCATCTGGCCTGGTGGATTCTTATGCTTGAGGTGTATGTGACAGAAATATTTGCCAGAAAAAAATGTGTGGCTTTTGCTTCTCCCTTTTTTGACAAAAAAAAAAAAAATCTGTGCAAACTTAAAAGACATGGAGTGACAAGGAGAAGTTCAGACACAGATGATAATGGAAGTATCTGTTTTTAAATATATCCAACAACAGAAGGCTAATATTTCCCATAATTCTCTCAGTCTTTCTAATCACTCCTATATATTGGCAAATCTTTTGTTCCCAGAACAACAGGCATGCATAAGTGTAGACATTTATCCTTTTTAAAGTATTTCTTGACAGAAGGGAGTATATCTGACAGTTTGTGGAAACATATTGGCACCTCAGTTTTTGGGAGGAAGATGGAGGAAGAGAAGAAGACTGAGAAGTGCTGGAAGAAACAACTTGGTGCAAAAATTGAAATAGAAAGTCAGATAATGACACTGAGAAGCAAAGTTTTTAAATTCTTGCATTCCCTTTGAGTAGTTTGGCAAGCATTTTTTATTTGCACAATCATCTTATTTTTTATTTTAAATTTGAGTATTTAATTAAAGTCTTCAGAAATTTGAGGGAAACAGCTTTTTACCTTCTTAATAGCCATATCCTTACACAAACAAACACTTTCTTTTGCTTTTGGACTCCAAATATATTAGGCCTATGGTCTTTTTTTTTTTTTTTTTTTTTTTTTTAATTTAGTTTGTTTTGTAGGCAGGAAGCTTTGCTGAGCTATAAAAAAAAGTACTAAAAATGGAACTGATCCATAAAGGTTGCAATGTCAATTCAACTGTTCCAATTACATGTTAATTTAATTACCTATTGCTATTGAATTAGCTATACATGTTTTTGTGAATAAAGAAAGAAAGGTGAAATGTATGTTTAGAGTTGCTATACTGTTCTTTAACTGCCAAGTCTTACAGAACTTTCTTGTTCTTAAGAATGGTAATTTGATATTTCACATACAAGTGAAAATAGCATAGTGTATTCTCATTATGTTAGGATGGATGACAGTACAGGCTACTGAAAGAGAAACAGATATCTTGATAAAAGAAAACAACAACAACAACAACAAAACAAAAGTTACACTATATATATATTATCTTCCTGATTCTCTCATGGCATAGCTATATAATAGATATTCACCAAGGCATAGTATTGTAAGGGTTTTAATCTGTTTTCACCATTAGATTCAACATTCTCTTTCCTTTGAACCAAGTCTGAGAAACTCCAATTCAAAATAAACGTTTTTCAGGGATGGGATTTTTTTTTTTTTTTTGTGTGTGTGTGTGCTAATTTTCAAAAGTAATGAACAGGTGAAAAGTATCTCTTCCACAAAGTACCTAAAGTACCTGTAGACACAGATTTGGATAACCCTGAAACCTGAAACCCAATCTAATTCAGTGGAAACTGGATGCTTCAGCTTTTTCAGTCTTGTGAGCCAAACTGTCCTAATCAAATTGATCTAACTGATATATATATATGTGTATGTATATATATACATATATATATATATTTCAGTGTTTATCTCAGCAACAGAACTAGGCCATGTGTTTGATGCCCCTGTTGGCCTGGGTGTGCATGCATGTCTGTGTATACGTGTAGACATCATCAAAATAAAACCCTCAAGGTCTTGTTGGTAAGAGAGAGAAAAAAGATGGTTACTGTTAACGTTTCTTGGCTTTTAACCTGGATTAAAGACACTTATAATTCATTGTGATATACTGTAAATGATGGCAAAGGCTAATTACCTTCCAATTAGTGGGACAATTTCTGTTTATTTGCTCCATTCTAAAATTCACAAAAGGAATTATTATTATTATTATTATTATTATTATTAATGTTTATATTTGTATTTATTTTCATTTTTATTTTTTTCTCTGTTTCTGTCATGAAAGAAATGGCAACAGTGTCATCCTTAAAAAAACAAACAAACTAAACAAACAAAACAACAACAACAACAACAAAACAAACAAAAAAAAAACAGCACATGCCCTTAATTGTTAAGTGTGAAACCTCAATGACTGATATACAATACTAGGTTTACTGTATCTCTTTCCAAACCATCAGGTTGTTTAATTTAGACAAGAAAAGTACTTTGTAGTGCAATCCATACTGAACTATGAGGATATACATTCCACTTGGATTTATACTGTACATTTTATGAGAACAGATATATTCCAGAGTGGAACTGAATCTGCAGATTAGATTATCTGATTTTGGTACAATAAGGTAATATTACATGGCTTTGAGCATGTCCAGTGATTTCTCTAGTTTCTCAAGGAAAATAGCAAAGCGTTAACCATGTTAATAAAGTGTTGCCTCATAAGTGCTGATAGACCTCTTGTGCTGCATGTGGTTACAAATTGTTGCCATGACCTAGCCAACTTGCATGGCTGAATCAAACCTTCTGGTGAATTTTGCTATTCATCTTTGATCTACTTTGAAATAGTTGATTACAGTCTTAAAATAAGTCTGGTAATTGTTACTGATGATTTTATAACGCTCTGAAGTTAAATAGACCGTTTTTAGTAATATCTCCTAACAATGGTGCCGATGAAACTTGAATTTCACATTGAACTTCAATACAACTATAGAGTGATAATCTTAATTCTTAAATGAATTTTTTCGTTGGTGCTTGGCTCACATTCCCAGAATATCCAATGATTGTTCTAGCAGAAGCAGAATTTTACACTTTTTGAACTTAGGTGAGTTTCCAGATCTATATTCTGTTCTTTATGAAAAAGAATATGCGGTAGTTGATTCTGTTGCTCCTTGAAATTATTTTCAATCCTTTGCCAATTAAACTGAATCAGATGCTCTATTGACCACAGAAGAGATTTCAAGATCTGGCTCTCAGCTGTTGCTCTTTATTACAATCAAAAGTTTGTTTTGTGACAAGCACACTGCTTGCAAATAAAGATTAGGAAAATGGACTTCTCTGTAGACAAAATTCTATCACATGAACTCTGGAGTGCTGTGTTCAGCTCTGGGGCCACCAACACACGAAGAACATGGACTTATCAGAGTGAGTCCAGAGGAGGGCCATGAGGATGATCAAAGTGATGGAACACCTCTCTTATGAAGACAGGCTGAGATAGTAGGGTTTGTTCAGCCTGGTGAAGGGAAGGCTCCAGAGAGACTGCCCTTCCATTACCTGGAGGGGGCCTACATGAAAACTGGAGAGGGACTCTTTACCAGGGAGTGTAGTGACAGGAGGAGTAATGGCTTTAAACTAAAAGAAGGTAGATTTAGCCCAGATATTCAGAAGAAATTCTTTACTCAGAGGATGGTGAGTCACTGGAACAGGTTGTCCAGAGAATCTGTGGATGTCTCATTTCTGTAAGTGTTCAAGGCCAGGTTGGATGGGACTGTGAGCAACCTAGTCTGGTGGAAGGTGTTCCCTTGCTATGGCAGGGGGTTTGGATTTAGATGATCTTTAAGGTCTCTTGCAACCCAAATTATTCTATCATTCTGTGAATCTATGAGTTTCCACTCTTTTAAAAATTCTGTTTATAAGTTGTCTGTGAATACATTATATTTTATTTTATTTTTTTCAGAATTTAAGATGTTAATTTTAAACGGTACTCATGTATTTATTTTTGTTTATGTTTCACTTACTTGAAGAGCCCCCAGTGAAATCACTCAAGTTAACTGCAGATGATCCCAACTAGGAAACAAAATTCCTCAAGAAACATAAAGGGTGGAATACTGTCAAATAACATCAACATCCACAGGTAGGAATAATTAATTGTCACTGAACACACTCTTTTTTTTTTTTCATATATATAGTGCTACATAACATTTTATGTTATATAGAGCTATATATGATTATGTAATTATGGACGCTTATGTAATTTACAAAGCACTATAGACAGAAATAGGACTATTAGCATTTACCCCTGGCTATGTGACTTTTCAGCATTTTCCTCTTGATAATCATGACAACAAAGCTTTGCTCCTGCTCTTGGAAGACATACAGAAGGCACAGTTGTATCAAAAGAATCAACTGTGGGAAGGGATGTCAAGAAGAACTTTTACTAAACTTTTAGAAGAACATTTAGAAGAACATTTACTAAAACTACAACTAGATGAACCTAGTTCCATGTCATTCATAACACATTTGTCCAACCTGCTATTAAAGAAAGATTCTTAATGCCAGACACAGAACCTCTCTGGACAAGTTATCCTAATAATTCACCATTCTTGCAGTTAGAAGATCCTTTCTTGCTTTACTTGGAGCTAAACAATCCTAAGTTTTTTTTTTTTTTTTTTTTTTTTTTTTTTTTCGTTGTGTGCTTTCTGTAGCCCTTCTTCATCAGGCTGTTTTGTTCTGCGTTCTCATCATTTGGTTCTCACTACCTTCTAAGCATGGAGTAGCAGAATGTACAAACAGTGCAAGTGTAGCTTTGCTGAGAATGCTGGAGGTAATTCTATTCATACAGTCTGCGTTCTTGCTAAAGCATCACAGGGTAACTTACGCTTTTGCTGAAGCACTTTGGCTTGACTTACTCTACACAAATTCTGGTACACTGTAGCTCTTAAATAATTTTCTCCATACTATCTTGTCAGTTATTGCAGACCCTGGCTAAGTCTGTGCCAAGTAGCTAATGAATCGGTAAGACTGCAATTCGTGAAGTTACTCTCAATGAATCCATTAAGGATAGCTTCATGAACCAGATTCTATTTTTCCATATTTTTTTTTTTTTTTAGCACTTCACAGTTTAATTCCTTTCTCCAGCATGTTTGTACTGTTATTTGCAAATTAAACAAGCATATTGTTACTATTATACCACACAAGCCATTTATAGAATATCAAATAGGTCCAGATCCAGAACACATTGCCCCTAACTCATCCAGTGTGTCTTTTCATTTCGACATTGTTACGATTTTCCAAACATGTTGTAAAACATACAACAGTATTTTAAACAGACAAAACCTTCCTAAATTGTTTGAGAAAATACTAAGAAAGATAGTGACTAATAATCTGACTAGAGTCAAGAGATTTGTTACCACCTATTTTTCCTATCTGCGTACGTAAAAGGCCTGCTACTCTTTGTTTGAGAAATGGCTGTTTGTGACACTCCCAGTTTCTGTTGAATCTGTATATGTCATGGCTCATCTCCTGATATATTTAAAGTATTTGCCACAAAATCATTTAATTCTACCCAACCTCCACTACCATCCTCCACCCAATACCTCTCCATTTTCTGACTTCTGAAGCATAAATGGTGAATGTGTAATTTAATTACTTCCCTTTATTATTTTTTGAAAGATGGAAACTACAGTTTATTTTCTTCAAACTTCAAACCTTTTAGTCTTTGCACATTCTTGACAAAATCTTTAATAGTTTTAGTGAGAATCACACAGTTTACTTAAAATTATATGATAAAATTCATGAATATTTCCCAGATTATCTCAGTTTTTTACTCAGTGAATTCTGCCAGCTCCAGTTCGTATGTCACAGAAGGAGGGTATATATGCATATGCTTATCTTGAATTTCACAGGACTACCTTGTGAAAATTGTGTGGTACCAAATCAGATAGTGATTCTGCATTTACAAGAGCATCAGTAGGAATTGTTTTCAGCAGAATATTGGCTGACAGTAACGTTTTGTCCCCCCTTTTCCTGCTTCCTGCTGCATATATAAAAACTACATAAACCATTGAAAGACATACTTTAAAAGATTAATTCAACAATATCTTAGTCTGTGCGGTGATTTCCTATTAACTGGGTCATTATAACTCATTCATTTTGTAGGAATATCACAGATATTGTCATCAAAGTGACTACTAAAAGGGTATTGAAAATATGGTATGAGATGTATTCACAGCTGGACGAGAGTAAGAACTTGGATCTGGAAAACATATGAAAGATATGAGATAAAGCAAATGTTCACTACCTAAAAATATATTCTACACATGTGCATGCAGACAGCACATGTGTGGGT